>NW_028234432.1:60299-73991 GCF_977035675.1 Penaeus japonicus | reverse complement strand
TGTGTGTGTGTGTGTGTGTGTGTGAGGTGTGTGTGTGTGTGTTGTGTTTGTGTGGTTGTGTGTCTTTATATATACGTCCATAAAGAAACAGCATTACCTTAGCGACGAGATAATCAATGGGCGGAATGGAGTTGTGGAAGGTTTTTGCTTCAGCTTGCTCCAATCGTGTTGAATGGACGGCTGGTCAGCTTCTATTGCGCCTGAGAGAGGAAAGATTTGAAAAAATTAATAAATTGGAAACTGTAGTCATAAGTGTTGATAATAAGTTGTGTTAATGTTGATGGTGTATGCTTCTGTATATGTTTGAAGTATTTGTGTCGGTGTAGCTATTTATTTCAGTATTGAAAAAGAAAAGAAGAAAGAGGAAGGGATAAGTAGAAGGAGGCGGAGGAGGAGGCTGAATCCGGAGAGAAGAGAGGAAGAGGATGAGAAGGAGAGAAGAGTGAAAACCAAAGGGAAAGGAAGTACGAGAGGGAAGACGAGAGACGGAAAGAGAGAGGAAAAGAGAGGAAGAGAGAGAGGAGTGAGAGAAGAGAGTGAGAGAGAGGAATAGGTGAGATGAAGGAGAGAGAGAGGAGAGAGGAGAGAGAAGAGAGAGAGAGAGAGAGAGAGAGAGAGCGAGCGAGAGAAGAGAGAGAGAGATAAGGAGAGAGATAGAGAAAGAGACAGAAAGAGAAGAAAGTGAGAGGAAGCAGAGGAGAGAAAGTGGAGAGAGAGAAAGAGAGAGAGAAAGAGAGAGCTCAGAGAGAGAGATGAGAGAGAGAGGAGAGAGAGACGAGACGAGAGAGGAGAGAAGAGACGCAGGAGAGAGGAGGAGAGACGAGAGAGAGAGTGAGAGAGAGAGAGAAAGAGGAAAGATAGAGAGCAGGCTAGACAGAGGCACAGACAAAATGAGCGCAGCCAAGAGAAAGAAGCGAATCAGGCCCGGTCAAAAGGCGTGGGGGAAAGAGACCGCTACTCACACCGCACCGACACAATCAAGCGGCTGGAATGATCGAGTGAAGAAAGTTGGTCCGCGGCTCGACGAGGGAGGGCGTGCTCGCCCGCGAGTCTTCGAAACCCAAGATTAAGTCTTCGTAATTCAGCGTAATTCTGGTGATAAAAAAGGGCGTGACTCAAGCAGGGCGAGGGATGGGTGGAGTGTGTGAGGGAGAGTGTGAAGGACAGAGTTAGGGAGGGAGGGAGGGGGGGCGAGGAGGGAGGGAGGGTGTGGATAACTTTGTGAGAGAAAGGACAGGCAGAGTGAGGTGAGTGAGTGAGGGAGGGAGGGGATTGGCGAGGGAGGGGTAAGTGACAAAGGGAGGGTGTGATCGTTTGCAATAGAAATGACAAAACAGAGGGAGGAAATATTGATGCAAATTGCTTGAAAATATAAAGCAGGAAAGGATGAAGTACTCTGAATATAGATGCATATCATATAACCAAATTTTCTAAAAAAAAAAATAAAGAAAGAAAATAAAGAAAGATAAAAATTAAAGCAATCAAAAACATTTTCCGCAAAGCAATTCTGTTGTTGTTGTTCAACTGACACAAAAAATACATGAATCATACCTTTGTATTCCATATACCTCACCCATTTCTTTTTGGAACCTGTTATCGTTATCAAAAGTCTTCCCAAGACCACAAAACCCACCAGGATTCCATCCGCCTTCAGCAAACCCTCGGCGCTGATGCCAAACTGAAGGTTGGCAGCCACCTGGATGTCAGTCATGGTGATGTTGGTCAGCCCGGAGCTCGTGGACCACCAGCCGGGCCACTCGTACTGTCCCAACAGGTTGATCTTGGGGATGCTGATGCGCACCACGCCCTGCATGGGGGAGGGGCGGGGGAGGAGGGGGTGAGGACAGTGTAGCTCGGTGGCTTTGTTGTGTTTAAGAGTGAGGTTTTGATAAAAATGCTACTGCTCATATTCATGATGGTGATGCTAAGGACGATCAAAATGATACTGCTTTAATTCGTCCTGCTGCTTTAATTCGTACTACCACTCGAGTCACTTCTGCTATCAGTACCGACAGACTACATATAACAACAATCCAAAAAATAAGATAAGTTAAAAAAAAAGAAAAAAAAAAAGCGATAATGCAATATACCAACACAAAGAAGGACAACAACAATACCACCTCAGAGTACACCTTACCGTAAAAGTGGTGAGGTTGACATTAATATAATCCAGTCGAAGTCCAGAGTGGCCAGAGATCTTCAAGTCCCAGAACGTGATCTGTGAGGCGGCCACTCTGTCAGGCATTTCTATGGGTTCTGGAACTTTCAGCACTGGCGAGAGGACGCGTTTTAGGGTGTGGATAGAGGGTTAGATGTCCCAACAATTGGTTTTTTTAATTCTGCTTTTGTTGCTGTTTATGCTGACGATGGTAAGGATGATGCTTTTCGTGTTTCGTACTATTAGTAATGGAGAAGCTGTGGCACAAAATGAGATTTAATGTTTGAAACTGATTGTGATCCGATGGCAAGTACTAAAACTATTAATGGCAAAGGGAGAAACATCAAATACCGTATGTAATATACTGGGCTTGTCTTTTGGGCCTAATGTGGACTTTCGGGTTGCAAAAAGAGAATAATAATAAAGAATATACGAGAAGATATACACCAGCATAACGATTCTAAAAGCAAAGCCTTGTATTCATTCATGGTTTTATTGCTCGGGTTAAAATGGTGCCATCCGAATGTAAACAAACTAGCGAAGTAAGTAGACATTTTGTTAACTTCATATTTTTATTTCACAACACCAAAATATAAGTATTCAAACAAAAATGTCACTTGAGGGAAAATACTCAAAATACATTGGATATTACAAAACATACAATTTTGCGGGTTCTGACCAACTACAGTATTTTCGAAAGCCCTAAAAGCCTTAAGTGTTTGTATCTCTTGTCCGTGATTATAAACCAGTGTGGCGTGGTTTAGGTAATCAAAATAGTGGTGGCAATAGTTGTGTTATTAAAGATGAAAATAATAATAATAATCATGATAGTTATCATTTTACAAATTATAATGACTATATGATTAATAATTAATAATAATGACAGTAGGAACGTGTTGATAATCACCATAATCATGAGGATGATGGCCAACAATACTGATGCTATTAATAATGTTTATGATGACAACAACAATGATGATAATGATAATAATAATAATAATGATAACAATGATAATAATAATAATAATAATAATAATAATAATAACAATAATAATAATAATAACAATAATAATGATAATAATAATAATAATAATGATAATAGCAGTGATAGTGATGATAATGATGATGCTGATAATAAGGATAGTAATAATGATTGATAATAACAAAATAATGATGATAATAATAATAATAATAATAATAATAACACTACTACTACTACTAATAATAAAAACAATGATATTAATGATAAAAATGATAACAATGATAATACCGATAATTATGATTCTGAAAATGATATCAATAATCAGAACAAAAATGATAATTTTGATAGTAACAATGATAATGATAATAATGATAATAGTCAAAAGATAATGATAATAGTAATTTCAATAATAATGATAAAGGTTATAATGATGATAATGACCATACTAATAATGGGAAGGATAATAATAATGATAGTAATAATGATAATGATGATGATAGTAATAAAAATGATAATGATGATGATAGTAATACTGATAATGATAATAAATGATAATGATACTAATGATACTGATAATAATGATAGTAATAATAATAATGATAATAATGATAGTAATAATGATAATGATAATAATGATGATAATAATGATAATAATGATAATAATAATGATAATAATAATAACAATAATGATAATGGTAATAAGGATAAAAATATTACTACTATTGCTAATCATGATAGAAATAATCATAATAATGAAGATAATAATAAATCGATAATAATGATGATAAGGATAATAATAATAGTAATGATAACAATAATGATAGTAATAATATTAATAATAATAAAGTTGATGATGATACTAATAAGAGCAATAATAATGATGACAATAACAATATCAATAATGATAAAAAAAAAAAGAGAGGCAGAGCAAGAAAGAAAGAAAGAGAGAAAGAAAGAAAGAAAGAAAGAGATAGAATGAAAGAGAGAAAGAGTGAAAAAAAGGAAAGAGAGAGAGAAAGAAAGAAAATAAAAGAGAGAAAGAGTGAAAAAAGGAAAGAGAGAGAGAGAAAGGAAGAAAATAAAAGAGAGAAAGAGTGGAGAAAAAATAAAAGAAAGAGAAAGAAAAATAAAAGAAAAGAGAGAGAGAGAGAGAAAACGAGACAGCCAGACAGCGAGGCGAGCAGAAAAGCGAAAAGCGAGCGACCACGCAAATAGCTGCTCATTACGCCAACTCACCCGGAATGCCGTGGGGGTCCCGCTGAGAGAAGTACTCGACCAGGTCCTGTAGGATTCTCTCGGGAGTGAGGGGTTTCCCTCGCCGAGCCATGCTGGGGGCGAGTCTGAGAGGGGAGAGGGAAGGAGGGGGGGTTAGTGGAGGGGGAGGTGGGTTGGGTGGGGTTTGTGTTTGGGGGTGGGGGGGGGTTGGGGTTTAGGGATGGGGGTGGGTTTGGTTGTGTGGGTGAGGGTGTATGGGTTTGGGTGTGTGTGGGTGAGGGTGGGGTGAGGGTGGGTTTGGGTTTATGGATGAGGGTGGGTTTGGTTGTGTGGGTGAGGGTGGGTTGGGGTGTGGGTGGGTTAGGGTGAGGGTGGGTTAGGGTGGAAGTGGGTTAGGGTGTGGGTGGGATAGGGTGAGGGTGGGTTAGGGTGTGGGTGGGTTAGGGTGGAGGTGGGTTAGGGTGTGTCGGTTGTGTGTGTGGGTTGGGTGTGTGGGTTGGGTGTGTGGGTTGGGTGTGTGGGTTGGGGTGGGTTTGGGTGTGTGGTGGGGTGGGGGGGGGGTGTGTGGGTGGGGTGGGTGGTGGGGGTGTGGGTGTGGGGGGGGTGGGTGTGGGGTGGGGGTGGGTTGGGTGTGTGGGTGGGGGGGTGGGTTTGTGTGGGGTGGGTGGGGTGTGGGTTGGGTGGGTTGGGATGTAGGGGTGTGGGTTTGGGTGTGTGGGTGAGGGTAGGTTTGGGTGTGGGTTGTGGGTGGGTTGGTGGGTTGTGGGTGGGTTGGTGGGTTGTGGGTGGGTTGGTGGGTTGGGGGTGGGTTGGTGGGTTGTGGGTGGGGTGGTGGTGTGTGGGTGGGTGGGGGGGGGGTGGGTGGTGGGTGGGGGTGGGTGTGGGTGTGTGGGTGGGGGTGGGTTGTGTGGGGGTGGGTGGTTGGGTGGTGGTGGGTTGGGGGTGGGTTGGGGGGTGGGGGGTTGGGTGTGTGGTGGGGTGGTTGGGTGTGGGGTGGGGGTGGGTGGGGGTGTGGTGGGGGGGGTGGGTGGGTGGGGTGTGGGGTGGGGTGGGTTGGGGGGGGTTTGGGTGTGTGTGGGTGGGGTGGGTTGTGTGGGGTGGGTTGGGGTGGGTTTGGGTGTTTGGTGGGGTGGGTTGGGGGGGGGTTGGTGGGTTGGGGGTGGGTTGGGTTTGGGGTGGGTGTGGGTGTGTGGGTGGGGGGGTGGGTGTGTGGGGGTGGGGGTGGGTGTGTGGGTGTGGGGGTGGGGTGGGTTTGGGTTTGGGGTGGGTTTGGTGTGTGGTGGGGGGGGGTTGTGTGGGTGGGGTTTGGGTGGTGTGGGTGGGGTGGGGGTTTGGGTTGTGGTGGGTTTGGTGGGGTGGGTTTGGGTGTGGGGTTAGGGGTGGGGGTTGGGTTGGGTTTGGGGGTGGGTTTGGTGTGGGGTGGGTTGGGGTGGTGTTGGGGTGGGGTTGGGTTTGGGTGGGGTGGGGTTGGGTTGGGTGGGGTGGGTGGTTGTGGGGTGGGTTGGGTGTGTGGGGTGGGGGTGGGTTGGGTTTGGGGGGGTGTTGTGTGGGGGTGGGTTGGGTGTGGGGTTGGGGGGGGTTGTGTGTGGGGTGGGTTGGGTGGGGTTGGGTGGGTGTGGTGGGTTGGGGTGGGTTGGGTTGGGGTGGGTGTTGGGTGTGTGGGGGGGTGTGTGGGTGTGGGGTGGGGTGGGTTGGGGGGTGTGGGGGGGTGGGTTGGGGTGTGTGGTGTGGGGTGGTTGGGGGTGGGTTGTGGGGGGGTGGTGGGTGGGTTGTGTGGGGTGGGTTGGGTGGGGTTTGGTGTGTGGGTGGGGTGGGTTTGGGTGAGTGGGTTGGTATAGGGTGGGTGTGGGGGTGGGTTGGGTGTGGGTTGGGGTGGTGGGTGGGGGGGTTGGGTGGGGGGTGGGGTGGGGGTTGGTGTGGGGTGGGTTTGGGTTGTGTGGGGTGGGTTGGGGTGGGGGTTGGGGTGTGTGTGGGGTGGGTGGGTTGGGGGTGGGTTGTGGGGTGGGTGTGGGTGGGTTGGGGGTGGGTGTGGGGGTGTGTGGGGTGGGTGTGGGGTGGGTGTTGGGTTGGGTGTGGGTTGGGGTTGGGGTGGTGGTGTGGGGGTGGGTGTTGGGGTGTGTGGGGGGGTTGGGGGGTGGTGTGGTGTGGTGGGGTGGGGTTGGGGTGGGTTTGGGTGTGGTGTGGGGGGTGGGTGGGGTGGGTTTGGGTGTGTGTGGGGTGGGTGGGGTGGGTGTGGGTGGGGTGTGGGTGGGTGTTGGGGTGGGTTGGGGTGTGTGTGGGGGGGATGGGGGTTGGGGTGTGGGGTGGGGGTGGGTGGGGTGGGGTGGTTTGGGTGTGGGTGGGGGGGGTTGGGTGTTGGGTGTGTGTGGGGTGGGTGTGTGGGGTGGGTTTGGGGTGTGGGGTGGGTGGGGTGTGTGTGTGTGTGTGTGTGTGTGTGTGTGTGTGTGTGTGTGTTTGATTTATATATAGATATATATAGTATATATATATTATATATATATATTATATATATATATTATATAATATATTATTTAAAATATATATATTATATATATATATATATATACACACTCACATAAACGCATATACATAGAGACAGATCGATGAATAGATAGATAGATATAGATACATAATGTGCGTGCGCGCGTCTGGCTATACATATTGTACAGTATTCATAACATACACTCCATCCCTTGTTTAGTTATCAGCAATATCGTCCAGTCTCATTCTCCAATTGTCGTTTTTTTGCCCGCTCTATTCATCTAACATAAACTCTTAACTATTCTTTCCGCGATAACATTTATAAGAATCCTTTTGTCATTTCATTTGCTCGTTTAGAGGGAGCTTTAAAGGTCCTCTTTGCGACTTTCTCCTTGGCATCGTCTCTCACCAAAGTGTAGCGGCGGCTGGCACGGTTTGGCACTCGCCTCTCCTCGTTTGTCGTCTGGGATGGGGCTCTCAACGGGCCTGCTCCCTCGTTAACCTTTCTCCTGTTTCGCTCTTTTATGAATCTCGTGCCATTCAGCTCGAAAAGGCAGATTCACGGGGACGGGCCTCCTCAAAGGCGAGTCACCGAGTCGTATTGCGAGGATTCTCCGCCTTTCGTTCTCTCTCCCTCTTCCTATGGTTCAGGCATACATACCCATGCATGGGTGGGTACACACGGACGAACATACTCACTGAACAACTCTGGTGATACATACAGATAAACACACACACACACGCACATACACGCACACGCACACACACACACACACACACACACACACATACACACTGACTCACTTACACATTACGCCCATACGACATCTCCAGCTCCCAGTCCTCGTGTACTCATGGCGCACTAAGTCTAACGCAGAGTGACGGACGAATGAGGATGAATTGCATAATCAGGGAACTTTTAGCCAACCATCCTCATATTTGTAAAAGGGGCAACTATATGAGGCTGCCTATTTTCTAATGTTAATTTGTTTCTTTAGCCCTCTTCTTCTATTTCTTTCTGCCTGAGAAACTCTCTCTCTCTCTTTCTCAACACTCTCTAATCTCTCTCTCTCACTTTCTCTACTCTCACTCATCTCGCTCTCTCCTCTCCTCTCTTCTATATAGATTTATATATATATATATATATATATATATATATATATTATATTATATAATATATGTATAATAGATATATTATATAAATACATAATATATAGTCTTAATTGATAGATATATAGATTATAGATAGATAATAATAGATAGATAGATAGAAATGAGAGAGAGGTATATATAAATATAAACTTTCTCCCTCCCCCTCTACTTCTCTATCTTCAATCCTCCTCTCACATTTCTCTCTCTGCCCCCCCCCCTCTCCCTCCCCCTCTCCCTTCCTACCTCCCTCACTCATCCACTCTATCTCGCTCACTTTCCCTCCCGCCATCCCATCTCCCTCCGTCTCTCCCTCCTTCTCTCTCCCTTAGAGTTTTCCTTATTAGCCCGGCGCAATACCAGTTTGTTTGCGCTCTCTTTTCTCGTACGTAATATGTGTTATATCCCGTGTACCAAGTGTGATTTGATTTCATACGTACTTGTGTGATCTGAGAAATGTACGTTCGTTGTTGACGCTGATGCCACAGAACTGATTTATGGTTTAATGCTGTAACATATTTGCTTGTGATTAAATGCGGCATTTTAGTTGTGCTTATACTTGTATTGACTTGAGTATGTATAACATTGTTATGCGCGGCATATCCAATTCATTTCCTTTGCGCTCCCGTATGTATTCATCTAATAATGTTTGTTTAATTACAAAGACGTACAATCTCCATTCATTCTTAACTTAAACATGATCTCGCGCGTAGCACAAAACCAGTTCCTCTGCAAGTGGCCCAACATCTTAGCATACCACCATAATTTCAGAAGGAGTCTTATCATGGCGCAAAAAACAACACCCAAACGCTTGCAAGACTCCACCAATTCGCAACAGTCTTGCACACGAATATCCCCGAGCAACTCATCTAGCACTCTATCATAAACCTTGAGCTGTACTTGGACACGTGATCCTCCACACAGCCTTCTTTTAAGCATGCAACAAAAAGAACACCTACCCTATGACCTCAAGGCCCCGCCTCCTAACACCCGTAACGCGCCCACCTCGCAAACACACCCAAAAATCTACAAGTTTTTTCTTTCTTACCTCTCTATCAGCTACAGATGTCCAGCACAAGGCTAGTACAGACACAACTGAGGACACTGGCATGCACGCTTAACCAACCCACCCTTCGACCCGGGTTCGGGTACCAGTTCAACCAATTAGCTGGTTTGATGTGATTGCATTGCTGTCGATCCTTTGTCTTTCTTAAACAACGCTTATCTTTGTCCTAACGTAAGTAAAAATGTATTAGATTCGGTCAAGAAGTACCATCAACAACAATAGAGATTTTAAAATAAAAAGGGTGATAATTCATCCTAACACTATTCGTCTCTGTTCCTCTCGCTCTCTCTCTCTCTCTCTCTCTCTCTCTCCTTTCCTTAATCTGTGGGCTTCTGATAATACTCGTATATAGAGCTGATGACCTCGCCCCATCTCTGCAACTGATACGAACAAGAATGATTCTAATCTTAAAATGGTTTACATGCAACCTCAGTACACGGAGTCTCTCTGCCACCGACTAACTTTCCAAACCAATTCACTTAAGAACTGTGACGTGTGAGGGGGCCGCCATGGCAATGATTTAGGGTTAAATTGACTGATTCTCATGTTTAGATCTTAGCTGTCTAAGAACGTAAGATTAAAAGTCCTAAGAAGAAGAAAAAAGAAGAGAGGAAATAATTACAGAAAATGATAGAAATTAACATAGGGTAACACTTGATATTGGATAATGATATTGAATGTTGATATGGCAATGTAATGAGAACAAGATATAATGATGTAAATATTGGATAATAACTAGTAATCATAAGATAATGATAGATGCATTAAGTTAATGAATTATAATGAAATATATAATAATAATAATAAATATTGATAATGATGATAAAATAATAATAATATATGATGAAAAATAATTAATCATTATAATGATGAATATTAATGATACTTAACATTATAATAATAATCAAGCTCTCTAAAATAATGATAATTATAAGTTGATAATAATATTTATATAATGATGAAAGATTAATGATTATGAAAATATCACTGAAAGATAATGATAATGATAATAAGAGGATGACAATGATGATTGATAATAGTAATAATCATAAGCGTCAAATCATATGATTGAATAATAATAATAATCAATGATAATAACGCTCCTATAATACATAATGATAGGTAATAATAATTATAATAATAATGATAATAATAACAACAACCAACAACAACAAACACAATAAACAAGTAATAATAATAATAATCATAATAACTAATTAATCAAACTTAATAAAAAAATATAACCTCAATTAATAACAATAATAATGATATATAATAATAATAGTTATATATCATAACAACATTAATAATACTAACAAATCCAAAATACATCTCTGAACGTGACAAAGAAACATACGCTCCGGCAGGGGCAGCCCGCTCGTTCCCACCCTGCCTGCCCTGCCTGCCCTGCCGTGCCACGCCGTGCCCTGCCGTGCCCTCGCCCCGTCACAAGGTTGTGTTGATTTACCTCGACACTCTGCCCCCGATACACGCACTCTGTCACAACAACGGATCTTAAATAATCGACCTACTAATTCTTGATACAATATCTTTATTTCTGAAAGGGAGGTTTTATTTTTTTATTACTATATACATCATTATTGATCCATCGTTTCGCATAAAGATTTCTTCTATACATTGCTTTGGTTGTTATTTTTGGTAAGTTTGCTACCGGGAGTGTTTGTTAATGTTATATTTTTTTTTTTTTTTTTTTTTCAATTAGCCTTTAGGGTGATAATGTGTCATTTATACACTCATTTATAGTTCTTATGAATGACCATCTTTATTTGGAATATAATATATATAATATATATATAAATATATATCAATACTTATATATATATGTTATATATATACATATATAATGAAATATATATAAATATTTATACATAGTATATAATAAATATATATATAATATCGTATATAGTATATATATATATATAATATATATAATATACATATAAATTTGAATTTATATAATTAATATACATATATATATAGATATATATATATATAAATATAATATCACTTAGATACTACTATAAAATAATACATATATATATATATATATTATATATATATAATCATATATAAACATATACATACTATTCACTTATATATATCTACCATCATATTAATACTTTCTATACATATATATATTTAGAAATTATATATCTATATATATATATAATAGTTATATGTAATAAACTACAATATATATAAAATATACAAAATATATATATCTATATACTTCCATTCTATACTATACTTTTATACCTATGTATTCGATTAGATTCATCACTAGATAGCATACCATATGATAAGATAGTTAGGTTATAGATTTGAGATATGCCATACACATAGTGTTATAGAGACAGACAATGAATAATGCATATCTCATAAATGTATCTTATAATTTACATATAGATATAGTTATAATAGATATTATTAGATATAATACTATAATCTTCTCATTCTGTCATATTATCTACATATATATATATATCTATATATAATATATATTATGATATATATAATATACATATATAACTCAATAGTATAATAACTTTTAATAGATATATTACTCATATCTATATATAATATATATCGATATATATGAATTTACATACTATATATGTTTAATATTTATGATATAGTTATATATAGATATTTTTATAATATATACATATATTTATGTTCTATACATATGATAACACACGTAGATATCTAATATATTTATAATTCTTTATATATAGATTTTATTATTATATATATATATATATATACTTAGAAGATTTATATCTATATCTTCTAAACTATATATATATACAAAGATTATATTTATATATATCATATATATATATATATATACTACTAGACATATACTTTTAACATATATATATATTAATAAAAGATATACTATACCACAAATATTATATATTCAGTTTGATATATATAACTAATATACAAATATATATATATATATCTATATATATATAAATTATCTATATATAGATATATATACTATATTTGTATGCAATACATACATATTACTATATATATATGCTATATACCATATATGCTTATATAAATATATACTACATATATATTTATATTTTTATGCACAATATGACTTTCTAGCTATCGTGTCCATATATACACTACATTATATTTAATTGACTATATTATATTATATATTAGAATTACTTACATATACTTATATATATATACAAATAGACTCTTTCTAGATATATATACTACTAATCATACTATATTATTTATATTCGATATACTAAGAGATAACATATATAAGAATTATATAGATATAGATCTATACTCTTATTAATATATATTCATATATATAATATCATAGATACATGTAATGGTGATTCCTGTGTGTGGGTGTGTGAAGATACAGAGCGATACTCACTCTCACCTCTTCACACCGACAACAACTCACCTCACATCTATTCACATACGATACAAAGCGCGAACACTCAAAACGAAAATAGCATCTCATACGCAGGATCTTCACAATATAGACTATATATTATTGTTTAGGTAGATAATTTATTAATTTTTTCTTAGATTATGTGCGGTGGGTGGGTGGTGTGTGGTGGGAAGGTGTGTTTTTTAGATTGAGATTTATAATATTATGTTGGAGTGTGAGGGTGATATATTTATATTTATACTTTTTGCTTTAGTTTTTATATTTTTTAGAATTATCATTGTTATGTAATCGTAAGGTTAGTGGATTGTTACCTGCGGAAGCTCCCCTCACCATGTGGAAGCAGATTCTGAATCTATCAAGAATGGCTGAAAGGCTTCCCCTGAGTGACTCAAGTATGAATTGTCTATGCTGTCGTGGTGTGTGTATGTTATGTGTGTGCTTGTGTGGTGTGGGTTTGTGTGTTGTGTGTCTGGTGTGTGTATGTATGTTTTGAGGTAGTTGTTGCTAGCTTTCTATTTTTGTGGTGTTATGTGTTAAATGTGTGAGTGTTTTCTGTGTAGCTGTGTGTGTGTGACTGTGTGTGTTTTAGATTTCCAAAAAAAGACTTTCGATCGCTCCCAGTTAATAAACATTTACGATATATTCACCTTCAATTCCTGTATTCTGAAATAGACAGCTCTGAAAGAGCCCACCTCATAACGCTGGTTCTAGGAATTAAGGAAGGTTTTTTTGTGTTTGCGATTTTTGACTTTTAACGGCCAAACATCGCAAACTAATTTCATTTATACTTACAAACTATCGCATTCCTGCTCTGTTTTATGCAACGCATTGATAAATTAATGACTTTTGTTGTTCTGTCGAGATACTTCATTATTTGAGCTTTTACAAGTTCGGTTCTAAGTACAGATAATATTTGCGGGTTATGTTAACTTTCAAGGGATTTTGCTTCCACACTCACTTAATAATTGTCAGCACTGTTATCGTTATTCGTACTTATTTACATTCTCGCGGTGAGTTTTTGTTTCTGAAATGAGAATCACGCATAATGGAGAACTCATCTTTATATCATCTGCAAAATCCACAAATAAGTATAAATTATTACAAATCAGATTGTTCTCAGTTTGCTTAGAGAATTCCTGCTAGGGTTTCAGACAAACGCCCTTTTTCATTTGCTTTTCCACTTATTAAGT
>NW_028234432.1:47947-60199 GCF_977035675.1 Penaeus japonicus | reverse complement strand
CTCTCTCTCTCCTCTCTCTCTCTCTCTATTTCTCTCTCATTCTCTCCCTCCCTCCAATCACTCACTCACACCCTTCTCCTTCTCTTCTTTCTTCTCTCCTCCTATTCTTCCTTTTCCCCTTCTCTCTCTCTACTCACTTCTCCCTCTTTCCCTCCCATATCCATTTTATCTTTCTCTCTTCGTCTCTCCTTGCTATCCTCATATTTTCTCTCCCTGACCCGTCGTTTTTCCACACCCGTCCGCATTTTCAAGGGGAAGGAGAGAGACGGGGTGAGGTGAGAAGGATGGGTGGAAAGGGAGCTGATAAGAAGACGAGGAAACGAGATTAGGGGGAATGGAAGGGAAAGAGAAAATGCAAAACAAAAATTATATTCGGCCAAGAATAAAACGTATGAGAAATTAGAACGATTACATGAAATAGAACTTATGTTGCAGGATATTAGATTAAGAATCAGGACATGAAAAAGAAAAGAAAAGAAAAAGAAACGAAAACGATTGGAAAAAGAAACAGAAGAAGAAAAAAATCACGAGAAAGACCAAGAAAAGAAAGGAAATTTTTCCCCCGGGCGGTTTGCTAGTGGCGTGCTTATTGCAGAGGATGCACACGCGATGCCGACCTCCCATCTCTGTGCTGTTGTCATCTGCAAGCTGTTATTCCCCGTTGCACAACTTGCCGCCTTGTCAATCTCACCCTCACCCGTTGAACAAGATATCTCCTCCCCATGGAAATAGGAAAACGTTGCAAGATAATGTTGTTTTATTTTTTCCTCTTGTTTCAAAGGAATTTCGAAAGGGCAACCGAGGGAGGACATCCGATTAAGGCGGGGGACCCTTTCTCTGGCACTTAGGTAAAAATTGTGGGATGAATTTGGTTCCGCTGGTTGGCCCGCGGAGGAGATGGCGGTGATGAAAGTTCGCGGCAGTCGTGGCGTGGCGTTACGGAACGCTCATCCGCTCGTCTTGTTTACTTTGGGATTACAAGATCTTTTTTTTTTTTTTGTATTTTGTAATTTTGTATTTTGTCTGATGTTTTTTCTCGCTTTTCTGTCTTTGCGTTGGTGTGGCACACTGTAAGGGTGGTGTGTGAGAGTGATTGGTCTGCCGAGGTGAGTGAGAGAGAGAAGATGAGAGAGAGAGAGGGAGAGAGGTTGAGGAGAAGGAGAAGGAGAGAGGAGAGAGAGAGAGAGAGAGAGAATCCTCGACTCTAGGGTAAACACGGGCCGCAGTTGATTTGCTCTTTTGCGTGTACGCTCTCTCTTGTTCCATTCCTCTGAATTACACTAGAATATAATTATTCATATGATACACTAAATTCGGTAATGTAAAATATTGGCATGACCATTTATCAAATACTTCAGTGCCTGCCCTCGCCTGAGTAGTACGCTGGGCCGCGGTAGGTAACATAGAATGAACTTTGTAATTAGTTTCTTCTCAACCGCTATACTAGGGGGGGGGGGATACACCGTACACGTGTTTCCTCTTTCCCAATCTCCTCTCCTCATTTTTCGAGACATTGTTCTTCGGAGGATGAAGGAACAGCTTACGTCACTCATGGGAGATAAATATGTATGCCTGGCGACGCGCGTCTCGATCTGTGGTGCTGTGGGTATCGTTCTACCTCTCGTTCGTGATTTCTTGTTTGTTTTATTAGTGTTTCATTCTTTGTTATTATTATCGTTGATTAGTTGTATTAGTACTAGTTGTTGTTGGTGTTGTTATTGTAAGTCGTAGCAGGAGTAGTTCTTGTTGTATTTCGTGTTAATCGTAACGCCACTTTTTTTCTACGTATCTCAATTTGTCCCAGTTTCGGATCTCTTCTGCTTCGACTCGTTCTAATATGCAAATCGTCTATCTAGCTCGGAATCTTTATCCTTCTCTCTCCTCTCTCTCTCTCCTCTCTCTCACTCTCTTCTCCTCTCTCTCTCTCTCTTCTCTCTCTCTCTCTCTCTCTCTCTCTTCTCTCTCTCTCTCTCTCTCCTTTCCCCCACGGCTAAGGATAGAGAACGCTTACTGTAATCCTTCGACGGTGTGATTCTCCAAAACAGAGACCGAAGGATTACTCTTTCATGGCGAGAGGTGGAGAATTGGTAGTTATTTGATATTAGTGGTGATACTAAAAGATGAATGATAATGACAATTAGGAATAATTATTCATAATGATGGTTAAAGATATAGTAATCATTAATCATAACAGATTATCATTAATCGCCATTTTCCTTATGGCCCCCGGTGGTTCTCTTATTCGCCATTACCCCTTTTCACAGATCGGAAACAGAGTGAGGCATCAGATTGAATAGTGAGGAATGGAAATAGGGGGGGGTGGCGAGGGTATGGAACGAAGGAATGGTGGAAGGATGTGGAGGAGGGAGAGGTATAGTGGGATGTGAACGAGAAATAGGGGAATGGGAGGAAGAAGATACTATATATATATATATATATATATTATTATATGTGATACGCATGCTGGGGTTTTGTGTGTGTGTGTGTGTGTGTGTGTGTGTGTGGTGCGCGTGTGTGCGCCCCACCCCACGTCCCCGACGCATACGATGAGCCCCAGACAGAGAGGCGAGAGAGGAAAAAGAAGAAAAGAGCAGAAAACTATAGAAAAGAAAAAGAACGAAAGAAAAAAAGAAGGAAAGAAAGAATAAGGGATGAGAGAGGGAGAGAGAGAGCGAGGGACGTGATTACCAGGCCAAAGAACCGGGTGAAGTGATGAGAGGGAAAGGAGTAATGAGAATGGAAGAACGTAGAAAGGATGAATAAAGAGGGGCTAAATATAGAACGTATATAAGAAAGGGATGAAGTAATTTGCGAAGAGACGCGGGAGACGGGTCAAAGGGACAAGGAAAAGAAAGTGGAAAAGATGAACAGAGAAAGCGACAAATAAAGATAGATTGATATAAATATATAGATAGATTAAAGAAGACGCTATAAAGAAACCGGAGAAGAGGGGAGAAGTACAAAGGTAGAGTAACATGAGAAGACGAGAAGGAAAGATAAAAAAGGTGAATAGAAACTGACCGATAAAGGTGAGAGAGGAGAGCGGTGGGAAAGAGTGGTGATTAGAGAGAGATGGGGAGACAGAGAGAGATGAGAGAGAGAGAAAGAGATGAGGGAGAGGTGAGAGAAAGGAGATTGGCGAGAGGAGGCGAAAGAGATGAGGGAGAGAGAGATGAGAGAGAGAGAAAGAGATGAAGAGAGAGAGAAAGAGATTGATTGGAGAGAGAGAGAGGTGAGAGAGACGGAAGAGAGGAGTTTCAGTTGAGAGAGAAGATGGAGAGAGAGCTGAGAGGAATGGAAGGAGAGAAGAGGAGACGACGATGAGAGAGAGAGAGAGAGAGGAGAGAGAGAAAGGGAAATAAATCACATGTCCAGACTTTTTCGATCCTGTGCCGTGTTTATAATAATTAGCTAGTTAATTAAATTTATTCATTTTTTTCTCCGGCCGGTAATTACACATCGCGTCGTCGGGGTCGGGGAGCGGAGAGCCCCTCCCCCTCCCCCTCGCCCCTCCTGTCCCCCCATGGTCCTTACCTGTCCCACCCTACCCCCCCTCACCCCCCAACCCACCCACCCCCATGACCTGCTCTGATGCAATTATTGGTCGCGAGGAAATTGCATAAGGGTGAGGGTGCTTTAGGGTGCAAAGGGGTGAGAGGGGTGGGGATGGGCGGGGTCGGTGGGAGTGAGGGTAGGAGGGCGGGGGGGGGGTAGGGGGAGGGTAGGTTAGGTATTAAGGGGGTGGGGAGGGGGTAGGATGTTTTAGGGGTGGAGGCGGGAGAGAGAGGGTGGTGTGGGTGGGTCTGTATGGTCCGTGGTAGTGATAAGCCGTTGCGGTGGTATTTTTTTTTTTTTTTTTTTTTTTTTTTTTTTTCTACATAATTCTGTAGTAGGGGAATGTTCTTTTTCGTTTTTCTCCGTCCTCTTCTCCTCCTGGTCCTTCTTCTTCTCCTTCTTTTCCTATTCTCATTCTTTTTTCCTTCCATTTTTTTTTCCTCTTCTGCTTTTTTTTCTTCTTCCTCTTTCTTCTCTTTCTCCTCCTCCTCCTTTCCCCCATCCCCCTCCTCCCCATCCACCTTCCCCCTCCCTTTCTCCTCCTTATCCCCATCTTCCTCTCCCTCCTCCTTCTTCTTCTTCTTCTTCTCCTCCTTCTTCTCCTTCTTTCCCCCTTTTCCCCTCCCCTTCCCCTTCCCCTCCTTCTTAAACTTTTCCTATTTTTTCTCTCATTTTGTTTTATTCTTTTTATTTACTACTTTGTTTTCATATCATTATTTATTTGTTTGTTTGTGTTTGTTTATCAGATAGAGGGGAAGGAAGGTGTGTGAGACAAAGTAACAGAGAGAGAGAGAGAAAGAAAGAAAGAAAGAGAAACAGAAAGAGAAAGAGAAAGAAATTTTCTTCCCTTCCCACAAGAGTGATGCTTAAGCGCGGGAAACAGACAAGAAAATAAGAAGAAAAAAAATGCAGATGTAATTCCAGGTTTTTCCAAAACTCAAAGGCAGGCGGAGATGCGTACGAAAGTTTGCCGCCGAAAATCAAGGGGAAAGTTAAGTCCTGCTATTTTTCTAAGTGTGTGGGGGGGGGGGGGGGGGGGGGGGAAAGGAGAGGAGAAAAGGAATGAAAGGAAAGGAAAGAAGAGGAGAGGAGAAAGGGAATGAATGGAGAGGAGAGGAAAAGTGGAAGGAAAGGAAAGGAAAGAAGAGGAGAGGAGAAAGGGAATGAAAGGAGAAGAGAGGAAAAAGGGAAGGAAAGAAGAATAAAGGAAAGGAAAGGAAATAAGAGGAGAGGAGAAAGGGAATGAAAGGAGAGGAGAGGAAAAAGGGAAGGAAAGAAGAGGAGAGGAGAAAGGGAATAAAAGGAAGAGGAGAGGAAAAGGAGTGAAAGGAAAGGAAAGAAGAGGAGAGGAGAAAGGGAATGACAGGAGAGGAGAGGAAAAAGGGGAGGAAAGGAAAGGAAAAGAAAGGAAAGGAGAGGGAAGGGAAGGGGGAAAGGGGGCGTGGCTACTTCTTGGCACTCGGCGTTGATCTTGAAATAGATGTTTGAATAGATGTATGATTTAGAGGTAGATGTATGTTTAGAAGAGCATTTAGAAGTAGATGTTTGTGTTTGAGGTTGGTGAAGAGTTGGGTGGGTTGTAGTAAGTGGGTTTCTCTTGCCTATCTGCTCTATCTCTCCTCTTTCTCTTCCACTTCCATCTCTCTCTTCACTCCTTCTTTTTTCTCTTTCACAGCTTTTAAAAAACCCCTCTCTCTCCTCATCCCTTCATTCATCAATTTCCCTCCATTTATGTATATCTCTATCTTTCTTCTCTAATCTGCTCTACCTCTTTTCATATAAACCATCCATCTTTCATTTGTCTTTTACCTCCACTCTCCACTCCCCACCTTCACTTTCTCGCTTTTTTTCCCTTTCTCCATCCCTCGCCTCGCTCCTCTCTCCCTCCCCACAAAACCTCCTTCTCCTGTCCCTCACTCTCTACACAAACCCTTCCAACATTCATTAATCTATCCCAGATCCACCTCCTCTTCTCCCCCCCATCCTCCTGTCCACCTCACCACCCAGCCTCCCGTCTCCTCATTTTTCCCCTTCCTTTCCTCAACAGCCTTCCCACAATTCCATCCCATCATCCCAACTTCCCCACTCCTCCTCTCAGCGCCTCACTCTTTCTTCAAATTATCCCTCCCCTCATTTTTATAATCCCTCCCCCCTTCCTTCCTTCCCCCGCCCCCGGCCGCCCCCTTCCCCACCCGCCCCCCTCCACTTACTCCTCCCACTCCTCCCTCCCTCCCTTGAGTAACGGACGCAGTTGATTCGGGGCGAGAGGGAGAGAGAGAGAGAGAGAGAGAGAGAGAGAGAGAGAGAGAGAGAGAGAGAGAGAGAGAGAGAGAGAGAGAGAGAGAGAGAGAGAGGGGGGAGAGGGAGTGGTTGAGAGAGGGTGTGAGGGAGAGGTAGAGATGAGAGAGAGAGAAGAGAGAAGAGAGAGAGAGAGGAGAGAGAGGAGAGAGAGATAGAGAGATCGCGATTAGATATAGTGAGTCTCGCTTCTCGCGATCTCTAGCGCGAGATACGAGCGCTCGATCGTATAAGAGAGAGAGCGCAGAGAGTCGCGAGAGATATGTAGCTCGCGCGATCACAGAGAGAAAGAGAGGAGAGAGAAAAAGCTCCCGCCCAGCTCCAGCGCTTGCCGCCCCCCCTCTCCCTCTACCTCTCCAGTCTTCGGCTCGCTAAAGAGAAAGAGAAAGAGCGGAGAGTAACAAAGTAAGAGAAAGCGAAGAACTAGATGAAGAGAGAGTAACTATCGACGGAGCGGAGGAGACGGGACTGCGCGCAGAGCATTGATGATACAGGTGGAACTTCATGTGTGGGATTTATGTTGAAGGTGGGTGGGTGAGAAATGGAGAAAGTGGATATTGAGTGGTGTGGGGGTGGCTGGATGGAGAGCCTGGGCGGAGGAGGGGAGGGATTCTGTCCTAAGTGGTTGAAGTAAGACTCGGAACGGCGGGAATTTGGAGGTATGTTGTGATGTTGTGGAATGACGTTTTTTTTTCTCGTTAAAGGGATGAGTTGTATATCGTGTTCAGAAGGAGAGCTGTCGCTGATGGCAGGAGTAATAAGAACACGTTACCTCTACTATTGCTGATACCACTGCTACTGCTGCTGATGTTGCTACTGTTACTATTACTATTGCTACTGCAACTACAACTATTACTATTACTATTACTATTACTACTACTACTACTACTACTGCTGCTACTACTACTACTACTACTACTACTACTACTACTACTACTACTACTACTACTACTACTACTGCTACTATTACTACTACTACTACTACTACTACTGCTACTATTACTACTACAACCACCACTACTAGTACTACTATGTTTACTGCAATTACTATTACTACCACTACTACTACAAATTGTGTTACTTGTACTACTTACCCTACTACTGCTACAATGATTGCTGTAGCTGTTGTGCGGTGCAGTGGTGACGTTCCCAGCCCGGTGCTCGCATGGTCAGTGCATGGTAACTCCGGCCATTCCTTACACCCAGTGGCTAATTAGAAGGCACAGTAATCAAAGACGAGAGCCTGTCCCCAGCGCGCTCCCTACACAGCAGAGTGGCAAAGGTGGCAACAAATAAATGGGAGATCGGTAGAGGTGATAATGAATAACAACCCAATGCAACACGTTTTTGTTAGAAATTGAATCGAAATGCGTCTGATACAAGTCATTCGCTCTCATTCATACTTTTTTGCTACTGCTACTGTTACTACTACTACTATTACTACTACTACTACTACTACTACTACTACTACTACTACTACCATCACTACCACTACCACCACTACTACTACTACCACTACTACTACTACTACTACTACTATTACTGCTACTACTACTATTACTGCTACTGCTACTATTACTACTACTACCACCACTACTACTACTACTACTATTACTACTACTACTACTACCACTACCACCACCACTACTACTACTACTATTACTACTACTACTATTACTACTACTACTATTTTTTACTTATAACTACTTAAAACATCTATCTATTACTATTACTACTAACACATTACTACTACTTATTAAATGAAAAACATACCTAGCTAGCTAATCACTCAAACTACTACTACCACTACCGACACCACTACCACCACCATTACTACTACTACTACTACTGCTACTACTACTACTACTACATCTAATACTATATCTAATACTATATCCTCCTTCCCTCCTTCCCTCCTTCCCTCCCGTTTTCCTACTCTTCCTCCTCCTACTTATCCCCCATCCCCGTTCACAATTCCCACTCCCTTTCTCCTTCTCCTATCGCCATCATCCTTCCTCCTCCTCCTTCTTCTTCTCCTCCTCCTCCTCCTCCTATTCTTCCTCCTCCTCCTTCTCCTTTTCCTCCTCTTCCTATTCTTCCTCCTCCTCTTCCTCCCATTCTTCCTTCTCCTCTTCCTCCTATTCTTCCTTCTCCTCCCCTCCTTTTCCTCCTCCTCCTCCCCCCTTTTCCCCTCTCCTTCTTCCTCCCTCCCCCCCCTCTTATCTGCAGCACCTCTCTCCTCCTCCTCCCTCCTCCTCTCCAACCTCATCTCTCTCCCTCCACCTCCTCCCCACCCTCCTCTCCATTCCTTCTCCCGGTGGTGCACATTAACAACAAACAAAATGATATTGAGTAAACCAATTATGTCTGTGGCTAGTGTACTCTGGTTGGAATCCGCATGGGGGACGCATTCTTCTATAAGGTCTGAGGTTGATGACGCGGGGTCTAGGTGCCGCAGGGCCACACCATATTTAATATTACCAACGATGGAGGAGCAGTGTAGGAGGGTGTTTGTGGGAGAGGATGATGGGGGGGCGGGGGCAGGGCGGCGATTGTGGATCGGAACGTGGACGGTTGTCATGGCAGGATCTCTAGAGACGCATCTAATATCGCTCCACGCCATCCTTCTTCTCTCTATCTATCTCACTCTCTCCCTCCACCTTTCTTCCTCCCTCCCTCCTTCTCCTCCCTCCTCCTCCTCCTATCTCCTGCCTCCTCCTCCTTTCTTCCCCTCTCCCCATCTCTTCATCCTCTGCTCTCTCCTCCTCTTGCTTCTTTTTTTGCTCTACCTTCAGAGTAATTCTCTTCCTCTGACCCTCTCTCCACATCTCCCTTCTTTTTGTTTCTATATCTTCCCTTCCCTATTCCCTTCCTCTCCTTCCCCCCCTTTTTCACCACCAGCTAAGGATAGAGATCAGGATACATGAAGACAAGGGGGTCGGAATTTTGCATGGATACCGTTCCACAAACTGAATGACCGTGAATGAACGAAACCTTTTTTTTTCTTTCTTTCATTCTTTCTTTCCTTCCGACGTCTTTTTCTTCTTAGCTTTTTTTTTTCTTTGTTTGTGGTTTGAGTATGTGTGTTTGGCTGTGCTATTTTAGTGTTTTTTTTGATTTATAATCATGCTTTTGTTTGGTTTGTGATGTATTTTTGTTTTTTCTTTTTCTTTTTTTATAGTTTCCACTGATTGTGATGGTCTCTTTTTTTTTTGCTAAAAGATTGACTTGTGAAATTTATAAGTGTTAATTTATTGTATCTATTCTGCGGCTTTTAGGTAAAAGTTTTACCCACGACCTGGCCATCTAGGACTCCTGTAGGAAATGCATGACTAGGAATATGAAGTTTGTATCCCATTTACCATCTTACTCAATGATTGTTAAATTCATTTTGTTTTTTCTTATTTACTGTAATGATTGGTGAGGGACTTGGGTGGGGGAGGGAGAGGATTGCGGGGAGCCGGAGGAGGTGAGGTGGTGATTGTGATGGAGGTGGTGAAGGTTTGGAAAAGAGTGTGGAGCAGAAGTCAGCAAGAATAGATGAAGAGAAGAGCCGAACACGGATAAGCAGAACAGAATAGATGAAGAAGCAAAGCCAACAATGACGCACAGAAGACCAAGATGAAGATGAGAAAGAAGAAGACGAAAAAGATGATAGGAGAAGAATAAATAGACGAAAGAGGAGAAGCAAGAACGAAGCAATCTTCAGACTTGAATGAGCATAGATATATGAAGAAGATATGACGCATCAGGAAAAATAGCGGACAGCAAGAATAGATGAGTAGAGATAGACGAAGGTTGATGATGATCAAGAAGAAGAAGACTCATAGGAAAGTCGTCTTAATGGAAGTTACGGGGTGATGATCTAAGGAAGACGTTGAGCGAAGGTGGTCAGGGGGGGGTGGGGGGGGGGTGGAGGGACAGAGCATGGGAGGTTAAGAAGGGAAGGAAAGATTGGGAGGGAAGGAGAGAAGGAATGAAAGAATTGTGGACAGGAGGAACGTTCGGGAGGAAAGGAATGGAAGATGGGGAGGAAGGGGGGAAGAGAGGACAGCATAGGCCGGAAGACATAGGGACGATATGGAGGGAGGATGGAAATGTTCAGGGGGTGGGGTGGAGAGGTGGAGATGTGGACGAGTAAGAGGGACGGGTGGAGGGAAGGAGAGGGTTGAGGGTTTAGGTTTAAACAGAAGAGTTGGGATATTTTGTCATGGCCGAGTTGATGTTATGTTATAAAGGAGGAAGAAGGGGATGGTGGAAAAATATGTATACAAGTCTTATATATATAAATCTATATATAAAATTATTTATATATATATTATATATAATATATCAGTATATATATATATATATATATGTGTGTTGTAGTGTGGAGTGTGTGTGTGTGTGTGTGTGTTTGACGATGTGTGTGTGTGTGTTTGTGTGTGTGTGTGTTGTGTTGTGTGTGTGTGTGTGTTTGTGTGTGTGATGTGTGTGTGTGTGTGTGTGTGGTCGTGTGTGTGAGTGTGTATGTGTGTGTGATGTCGTATGGTATTTATTCCATATGTTTCTGTATCTTTTCCTTTTTGGAAAACGTTTTTTTCTTTTATAAGAACATGACTTTTACTTCAAGTTATAAACGCACCAGCACATTTTTAATTTATATTTCATTTTAGATTTATTTAAACAATTTACTTGTTTTCCATTTTTTATGTATCCCCTCTTCTCTTTTTTTTGTCTTTTTACTGTCTTAGGAAATTCATTTAGTCGTCCCAAGTCGGTATTCTTATTGTTTAAACTGTTAACTTTCTATATTTGATTATCTTTAAATAATTTCTGAGTCTCCCCTTCTTGATTCTCGCCAATTCAAGGAGCGCGGCATTCTGCCCTCCCACTGCTCCCAGATATTGCATGCAGATCTGGCATGGGTGCGCGATAGTCTCATTCCGAGCGATTTGCAAGGGGGAAAGAGAAGCGGTCATGCGCTCGGTCATGCAAAGGGAGAGAAGGCTGGGGATGGGGATGGAGGAGGGGAGGGGAGGGGAGGGGACTGGAGGTGGCGGTAGGGTCGAGGGATAGAGGGGGGGGGAAGGTAAGGAGTTGGGGGAGGGGGAAGGGGAAAGGGAAAGGGAAGGGAGTGGGTAGGGGGAAGGGGAAGGAGGAAAAGGAAGAAGAGGAGGGGGAAGAGCAAGTGGAGGAGGAGGAAGAGGAAGTGGAGGAGGAGGAGGAGGAAGAGGAAGTGGAGGAGGAGGAAGAGGAAGAGGAAGAGGAAGAAGAAGAAGAAGAAGAAGAAGAAGAAGAAGAAGAAGAAGAAGAAGAAAAAGAAGAAGAAGAAGAAGAAGACGAAGAAGAAAGAAGAAACGATAAAGAGAGAAGGAGAAGAAGACGAAGAAGAAGAGGAGGAGGAGGAGGAAGAGGGAAGGAGGAAGGAGGAAGGGATAGAGATGAACAGGCTGGGATGAGGATGAGTGAACGACATTTTACGAGGCCGACATAGGAGGACTTCAGTACTAAGAGTCGAATGGACACGCAGCGACTTATATGTGTCCTATTTTACTCTTTATATTTTATCTGTATTTTTCTAGGAGAGGGAGAGAGATGAGTAGGAAGGAAGAAGGAAAGAATGAGGAAGGGAGAGAGATTTGAGAGAGAAAGTGAGGAAATAAATAAAGAATGGAGGGAGGAGGTGGAGACGGAAGGGAAGACAGAGGAGAGAGAGTGTGGAGATGAGAGGAGGTGAGAGAGAGGGGGTAGAGAGAGAGAGAGAGAGAGAGTGTTGGAGGTGGAGAGAGGGAGTTAGAGTATTAGGAGAGAGAGAAGAGTAAGAGATTGAGAGGAGAGACGGACGCAGACAAGAGAGGATGAGAGAGTGAGAGCGAAGATTTAATTTAGCGCGCTCCTCAAACCAAACCCGCCCACCCCCTCATACCACCCGTCATAATAGTACACGCGCTTGAAATATTTTGCCTAACGCTATTTCCTCTGTTCGGAATAAGTTCTATTTTATTTCATTGTTTTGATTATGTATTTGAACCATTTTAACTTTAAACTTCAGAAAGCGGAGTTTTCCCCTCTTCGCTTGGCAGGCAGGCGAGAAAAGAAAGGCTCTCTCGTGACTTCTAAGATTGTTCGGGTCTTTTCCTTTTTCTCGGGCGATCCGAGTCGAGGAGCTTCCGCGAAAGAGGAATGAAAGAAGCGGAAAGAAAAGATGGAAAGAAAGAAAGAAAGAAAGAGAGGAAGGAAGGAAGGAACGAAGGAACAAAAGACAATATCAAGGAAGCGAGCGAAGGGAAGAGGATGTATGAGAGGAGATATGATAAAAATAAGAATATCGTTAGTGATGTTCCGAAAGGAAGGGAATCAAATGGAGAGGAAAGGGGAGGGAGGGGGGGGGGTAAGGGGGGAAAGGGGGGGGGGAGG
>NW_028234432.1:40760-47847 GCF_977035675.1 Penaeus japonicus | reverse complement strand
CCCCCTACCCCTCCTCCCCCATCCCCCCTCAAAGGGACCCACCCCAAACCCCAAAACCCCCCCCCCCAGGAAAACCAAAAACACCTTGCACAAAGGGAAAAGGGAAAAACCCAAAAACCAAGGGGAAAAGGGGAAAAAGGGGTTTCAGAAATTATGGGAAAAAAAGGAAACTACAAAAAGGGTTAGGGAAACCAAGGGTTTACAAAATGGGGGAAATTACTGGGGTGGGGCTCAGGGGCCGCAAAGGGAAAGGGATAAACAAAAGGGGGATTATTCAAACATAAAAAACAAGGAGACCACATCACAACAATTTTGGGGAAGGGGAAAAAAAAGAGATCAAAAAGGGGTAGGGGGAAAAGGAAACACCCAAAAGGGAAAACCAAGGGGAAAAAAACATTAAAAAAGGGGGGTTTTTCAAGTGGGATTGGGAGTTTCAATACCCCACCCACACAAAAATCTTTCCCCAGCAAAACCGGTTTTTTTGCCCACCCCCAGCCCCCCCCACCCCCCTCAAAGGTTTTTGCCCCTTCCCCTAAATTTAGAAGTTAAATCAATTCTAGATTTAAAGGGCCCCCCTCACCCCTTCCCCAGGGGCCCCCTTTGTTAAAAAAATTTAAAAATAAATCCCTCCCATTTTTTCCAAAATAAAACGCAGGGGAAAAAATCCCCAAAAAAATCCTGGACTAAAAAAAATTGAAGAAAAGCAACCTTGATTAAAAAACAATAAAAACAAAATAAGACCAAACCTAACGAAGAGGAAAAAGAGCTCTTAAATTTGAAAAAAATTCCCAAAAAACCCCTAAATTTTTAAAAAGGGAATAAAAAGACTTTTAGTACCTAAAAACAAAACAGAACAACTATGGCTTTCACATTTAAAAAAAAAACTTATCAACCACTTTTTAAACCACAGATTGGCGGAGAAGGCCCAAACAAAAAAAATACTAAAAATAAATTATTGGGCCCTTAAACCCCCAGGAAAAAAATCAAGCTTTTTCACAGCCCAGAGAGAAAACCCTCCTCTCCCAAAAACCCGCATTCCTCATTTGGGGGATACTCCCCCCAAAACACATAAAAAAATAATGAGGGGCAAAGGGGCAAAGCCCCGGGGGCCATAAAAACCCGTCTGAATCCCCACAAGGCCCCTTTTAAAAACTCTTTAAAAACCTTTTTACCCCTCTTCTAGAAATAAATCCCAAAAAATAAAACAAACCACTTCCTAAGGGGAAAAAAAAGGGAAAAACCCGAATTTACAAAAGAAACTTTCTTATTTTCCCCTTTTTCATATGTCCCTTTTTAACCCCTATCCCACGGAAAAAAGCCTTGGGGAGTTGGGAAATTTTAAAAGAAGAAAAGGGGGAAACAAGTACTAAAAGGTTTTAAAATAAACCCCCCCCACCTAATAAAAGAATATCGACCCCAAAACCACAACCCTTCTAAAATCAACCAAAATGCAAAAAACAGATAAAGGCACCCCATAGGGGCCCATATCTGTAGCATTTGCAAGAATTTCGGGCCCCTGAGGAAAGAGAAACAAAGGGAAAAACTTTAAAAAAAAACAACCAGCCATTTTTTTTAGTAAAATTTACGATATTTTTTGGGGTTTTACAGGGGACGAGGGGGAAACCCCAAATTAAAAACAGGGCTTTAAAAAGCTTTCACCCAGACCCGAAAAACTTTTAAGGTTTTACAAAAAAATACCCTTCCCAGATACCTATATATATAGAAAAGAAAAACTTCCACAAACCCAAAAGGACCCAAACCCTCAAAAACTCATCAAATTTGCCTTTTTTATCCACCCCCCATCCAAACCAAAGAAGACCTCCCCCCCTTTTCAAGGTATCAAGTAAAAGGATAAAGGGGAGTGACCCACAAACCCTTTGATGAACTACAAACAGGAAGGGTTTTTTAACAAAGGGTTCATGAAAGACCCAAAATCAATTTTTAAAAAGATACCATTAAAAGAGATCCCTAAATAGAAAAACCGGAAAAAAAAGACTTAAACAGAATTTAACCCTTCCCCCCTTTTTTATTCACAAAATCGCTTTCCCCCAAACTACGTCAACAATATTTGGGGAAAGGTTAAAAAGAAAGCCCCCGGGCCCCCAGGGGGGAAATTTTAAGGGCCCAACCCCCCATATAAACCTGGGAAAAAAGATAGGGCCAAAGCAGATAGACAATAAACAAGTTCCCCCCACCCCTTACTTCAAACCCAAGGGAAAAGCATAATGAGGGGGAAAGGGGGTGCCCAGCTTTTAAAACCCCCCAAAGGGTTTTTATGCAACCCAAAGAACCGGGGCCAGGAAACAACGCTAAAAAGGGGAAACAAACTCCCATTCCACACACAACCCTAAAAAAGGGTAAAAGAAAACAAGGGTTTTTTTTAAATTTGAAAATATTTTTTAAAAAAATGAAAATTTTTCTATTGAAAAAGAACAATTTATCAAAAAAAAGAAATAAAAATCATAAATTTAAAAAGAACATGAAAATTTTAAAATTTAAAAAAAGGATGAAATATTTCTTAAACCAAAAAAACTTTGAAATCCAAAAAATTAAAGGGGGTTTTAATTCTTTAAAAAAAATTTATAGAAATCCAACAACAAAGAAGAATTTTATTGTTTTTTATTAAAAAAAAACTAAGTTTAAAGTAAGCTAAATTTTAGGGTTTTAAAAAAGGTTTTTTAACCCCTTTAAAAGGGCAGATAAAATTCAAACAAAAGAAGGGTAATTTTAATTTTTTAACAAAGATGATTAAATTTCCAACACAAAAAATGGGAAAAAAATTTTCATAAAAGAAAAAAAAAAAAAAAGAGGGCAATAATTTTAATTTAAAAAGGGAAAAAAAGAATAATATAATGTTTGGGGAAAAATAAGGGTTTAATTTAGCTTTAAAAGGGAAAATTTTTTTTTAATTTTTTTAAAATTTAAATTTTTTTCAAAAAAATTTCTTCCCTTTTTAAAAAAATGCGGCCTTTTGCCCTTTTATCCACACAATTTAAAAATCGAAGCCGAGGGAAAAAGAACTAGGGCTAACTAAAGGAATTTTTTAGGGGCCCAGGGGCCCACCCACATCCAAAATTTCACTTTCCAAAAACTAAGTAAAAATAAAGTTTTTTAAAAAAATTTAATTTTTTTTAAGAGGGTTTTTAAAAGGGAAAAAAACAAAATGAACTTTTAGATAAAAAACAAAAAAAGTAAAAAGGGGCCCAAATTTAATTTAAATTTTTTATTTTATTTTTTCTTCCCTTTTTAAAAAAATGATAAAGTTTTACAATAAAAAAAAAAAATAATTCTTTAAAACCAATAAAAGGAGGGAAAAAATTATTACAAAAAATGTTTAAAAAAAAAAAATGATATGAATAATTTAAAAAAAAGCAGAAAGGAAAAAAAGGGGAAAAAATAAAAGTTTTTTTAATAGAAAAAACAAAGAAAAGGGTTTATACAAAATTTTGTAAAGAAAATAAAAAACATTTTTTGCTTTAAAAAAATTTTTTCAACAAAAAAAATTTTTTCTTTTAGAAAAAATTCCCCCGGGAAGAAAATGGATCCGTGAATTTAACCCCCCAGGCAATAGGGGATCCACAAAAACCCGGGAAACAGGAAAAATTAACAGCTACGGGGGAAGGGAAAAAAGGACCCGGTTTCCCCAATTTCCCCCTCCCCCACTCCATACCCCAAAAAAAAGTTTAAAAACAAGCCCTTTTAGTTAGGAAAAATTTTTACAGAGGAAAGAAACATATTTTAAAATTCCCCAATTATAAAAAACAAAGAAATAAGGAAAAAAATTTTTTAAAAAAGAATAAAAAAAGAAACTGAGTTATAAAATTTTTAGAAAAGATTTGAAATTTTTATTTTTAAAACTAACAATAATATAAAAAACTTTGATATGTATAAAATATTTATACAGGACATGGGGCGAAACCCCCGTTTCGAGATAGGATTAAAAACCCGAAAAAGGACTTAAAAGGGTCCTGATCCTTCTCCCTCTTTCCAAAAGAAAGGGGGGCCCAAGCCAAAGGGGAAAAAAATTAACCAGTTTACAAAAAAAACCCCCCCCCCCTTTCCCCCGCCCATGAAATAATCACCCGGAAAAAAATAAGTAAATACTGCTTCTTTTACCCGAAGGGGGAATCCTGGATAATATCTGTTAAAAATTTTTAGATGTTAAAAATTTATTTTCAAAAACCCCCCTTTCCCCTTTTTTAGGAAAAGGGCCCCCAAAGCTAGCAAGGGTTAAGCTAAAATAAAAAAAAACCCAAAAACAAGGGGGTGGGTACCCCGGGCCTACCTGTTTTTACCCATTTTCCCCTTTTCTTCTTTCTTAACCCCACCTCCTTTAGGAAAAGGGAGTTTTGGGCAGGGGGAAACAGATCAGTCTAAACCCCCTTTCCCCACCAAAGTACCCCCCCGAGAAGGGGTCCCGCTTTACTCCCCCTTTTTCCCTTCCCTTTAAACAAATTCCCTTTTCCCCTTTTTCCCTTTTAAAAAAGAAAAAGTTTAAAAAAATTTTTTTTTGGGCAAAAAAGGTTACCTTCCCCCCATATTAAAAGGTTCCCAAATTTCCCCTTTAAGGGGGGGTGGTCGGGGATAGCAAACCTCCCTGTACCCCGGGTTTCCACCCCCCCCTAAATAAAACCCAAAATTTGGGGGCCCCGGGTAAAACCCCCAAGGGGCCAACAGGAAAGGCTTCCCTATCCCTTTTTCAGCCTTGGTAGGTATATATTGGGACACCGAAAAAAAAGTCCCTAAGGGCCCCCCCCCCCTATGAGGGCCCTGGGAGGCCCAAAAGGGTCGGTTTTTGGGGTTCTGTAGGTTTTTAATATATTTGTTTTCTTTTTCCCGTGTTGAAAAAAATTGTGAAATATATGTCGGTAGAATATATAACAGAAGATCTAGCATATTTGATAAAGAAAGTACATGGAATTTTTGAGGATACAATATAACTGAGTGAAATCATAAGTATAAAGAAAAAAGAATAATAGTATAATATATAATAGAAGTTCTAAACATATTTGGAAAGGAAGTACATGATTTTTTGAGGATTACAATTATGAGTGAAATCATAAGATAAAAGAAAAATAATAATAAGAGAATATATAATAGAGGATCTAGAAATATAGGAAAAATACCAAACTCTGAATGAATTAGTAAGATAAAAAGAAAAATTTTAAACAAATTAAACATATATGCTAGAAGTCTAAGGGTTTTTTCTTCTAATATAAAAAGATATAAAATCATAAAGACAAAGGACAAAAAAAAGTATTGTTAAGGTTAAATTCTCCTAGATAAGTTTTGTGTATATAAATATATGATAAGGTCACGGTAACTTTCATATAAAAAAATACAAATTAAGATAAGGTTTCTTACAGATAAGAGGAAATATAGAGAATAATAAAAGATAAAGACTATGTAGAGATAAGTTTAGAATAAGTGAACAATATTTAAAGATACGATAAGTTTATATAGATAAGATATTTTTTTAACAGGCTAATACAAATAAAAAATAAAAAATAAGAGTTTCATATAGAAAATGGTTTGCATATAGATAAAGAATATATGTTTTAAGAGATACGTTTCAAGATAAGATACCGTGAAATGATTAAATCAGTATGAAGTAAAGGATGAAATAGAAGAATAATATTTTAAGAAAAGATAAGGATATCAAGATAAGACATAAATTTATATAAAAAAACACATAACAAGTAAAGATAGAAGTCCAGATAGGTAAAGATGATTAATAAATAAGTTTTGAATATCTGACTAGAAGAGGGCGAATATAGATAATAAATGGTGATATGATTAAGACCGGAAATAAAGTAAAGGGATAGTATAGAGAATAATATTTTCCAGAACAGATAACAATAAAAGGATAAAAAGTTTTCAGATTAAGATAACAATAAAAAAGAAGTTTCGGATAAGTTAACAAGGAAAGATCAGAAGTTTTCAGATAAGAAAACAAGGAAAGATAAGAAAGGTTCAGATAAGAAAACAAGTAGAGATAAGAGTTCAGATACGATAAACAAGAAAAGATAAGAATTTATCAGAAAGCTAACAAGTGAAGCTAAGAGGTTCAGATAAGATTAAGACGCTTCTGAAAGTTAACAAGTAAAGATAAGAAGTTCCAGATACGATAAGAAGTTTTAGAAAAAACCATATAAGATATATTAGAATAATACATCTAAATAAGGAATTAAATAGTTAAGAAGGAAGTTTTAAAGGTGAGTAATTCTAAGAGTATAAGCTTAGAATAAAGGTATATGGAAATATATTTGAAGAAGTTCCAAGTGAACAAGCTCAAGTGGTGGGAGTCGTTACAGATTCTATTAGATATTAATTAAGTATTAAGAAACATAATATGGTACAAAATAGTAAACAAATAAAGGGGAACTTCAGATGGGTCACCCCCCCACCAACGAGAGAGTAGGGAATGGATGAAATGCAAACTCCCAGGGATAATGTAACCCATTAGGATATGGGAGAAGGAGAAAGTCCCCAGAAGCGAGGGAGGCCAAAAGGGTAGAGTAGGGGATTAGCACAGAGCCTCAAGGAGGTTGGAACCACCCAGTGCCTGGAACTAAGGGGAATGTGCTATAGGAATTCTCACCCCTAGGAAGGTCCTGTTGCGGAGGAGCATGAAAAAGTAGGGCACCAGAGACCCTCTTAGATGATAGTATGTAGTTTAGAGACAAGGGCACCTCTAGACAAAAACAAACAGGGTTCAAGAGTGCCAAGTTTAGCTATCTATTCCAGAAAGGAGCACAGTTGTTGGGAATATATCGCCATTGTGTGATGCATGTGAGGAAAAGAGAAACCTCAGGGATTGGTAAGATAGCAGTTCCACAGGGAATCCCAGTCCTACTAATGCTCCCCCCGCTGGCTAGAGGAAATAGGCGTAAAAAATTTCTGGTCAGGAGGCTGCAAGGAAATGGCAAGGCCTAGTGGCCTGACCAACCTTAGGGCCGAAAGCAATGCAATTGCGGACCGAAGATCGTCGAGGTGAATGTGAAATAAGAGTAGATTACCCAGAGGACGTTTAGGGATAATATGTGATATAGGCCCTCAAAAAAGTCTAGGAAACATAAAAACGTAA
>NW_028234432.1:28076-35576 GCF_977035675.1 Penaeus japonicus | reverse complement strand
CTTCCAGACACAAACAAGGCCATGAACAGGAAAACGGCAGTGAACTTCATCGTGTTCTTTTGGATGCAAAGAGAAATGATGTTGAGAACAATCTCCTGCAGTGCTTTATACGTGGGATGTGATCTCAGAAACTGGGATCCGAGGAACCCAGTTACCAATGGACCAACCTCAATTAATTCAGAATACTTGCCACTGTGGTACCGAGGTTAGGTTAGGTTATACATATATACATATACACATACATGAGTGTATATACATATATAAGTATAGAGGCTTCATTGATAGTAAATAGATATACATATATATTAACATATATTCCATATAACTTTATGTCAATATAATATACATATACTTGAGTATATTTGCAGATATCATTGATACATATACAGTATAAATGGGAGTATATGTGGCATATAAATATAGACATAGTCATATAAATGAGTTTATAGTGGCAAGAGTAGACAGGTTGTGTATCGGTTTGTAGGATATGGTGGAGTGTGAGGGTTTATAGAGGTGTAATCGAGCTTGAATTCACTTCATTTAGTATGATAGAGATACACATTTGTAGGTGAATTTGTTTGAGGATATATATATCAAATAGTTGTTATATATTATATATATGATAGTTCACCTTTGACGTGATAGTTTATATTTAGTATAGTGTATAGTTTTTTTGTTGTTTCCCTTTGTTTTTTTTTGTTTTTTCGAGACATATAGTTTATATAGATTTAGATAGTAATACACAAATTGGATTATATTAAGATTTATATAGTTGTATACTCAAATAGGAGGGATATATGTTTTAGTATTTATATATGAGTTATATTTTATATATATATATATATATATATCTATATATATCAGTGAACAGAGGTTCATAGCCGACAAATGTAATGAAAGGTAATATGAATGAGAATGAATATCTAAAACACGCAAGAGTATGTATTGTGACGCGTTTCGACCGGAGGTCTTTGTCTAAAAATACATCTCATAAAAATTTATCATATTGACATATATACACAAATGATTTATATAGGGAGTATGATATAGTTATATGAGTTATATATATAGTTTGAGTATATATTAGTATAGTATATGTGGTTATATAATATGGGTGTATATATATAATAGATATATATACCACTAAACTATATTGATATAGTATATATATATATATATATATATAGATATATGATATACATTTATTTATATAGTATGATAGTATATGATAGGTGATATATCAGAGATATATACAGGATGATATTAGTATTACATAGATATATATAACACACCACATATGATATATGTATACATATTGTATATATATACATATGCGTATATATATGATGATATGATTGTATATATATTGATATGTTTGATGAGGATTGTATATATATACAGTTCCTCAAACCCACCAACCACCAACTATTGAGTTTATATATATATACTACTTAGTATATATTATATAGCATATTATACTTATATGTACAAATTATAGTTATATATATATTAATAGATATATGAGTATATATATATATAGTTATAGTTATATATAATAGAGTTGTGGACATATTATATATATGTGCGGGACAAATTATATATATATATATATATTGTTATATATATATATATATACAGTCAGTTATAGTATATATACATAGATAGCTATATTCAGAGATATTGATATACATAGATATATAGACACACACATCATATATAGTATATAATTATTATATATATATTTTTTTTACATATTATATATATATACATATTCATATATATATGGAGATATATATTTATGATATATATATATATAGTGATATATATTTATATATACATATTATATTTTAAGTAGATACATATTATATATATGTACAAATTATTTATATATATATATATATATATATATATATATATATATATATACATATTATTATAGATATACATAGATATTATATCATAGATATACATATTATATATATATGCATGAATTATATAATATATATATATTGATAGTTATATATATAATATATATACATATCTATATATATATTACATAGATATATATGTCAGAGATATAACATATTATATATATATTGCATATTATATATATATTTATTTATGTAGTTATAGTTTGAAATATATATATACATATTATATATTGAGTTCATATAGTTATATATACAGTTATTATATTTATATATATACATATTGAGATATATATATATACATAGGTTATATATATAATATTATGATATATGTTTTAGTTATAGATATATATACATATTATATATATAACATATTATATATATATATATACATATTATATGATATCACATATTATATATTTATACATATTTATATGATACATACATATAATTTATTTTATATATTAGGACATATTTTTATATATTACATATTATGTATGACATATTATAGTATATTACATATTATATATATTATATATATATATTTATAGATATATATATTTTATATATATATATATACATGCATATTATAGATATGATATACATGCATTATCATTGTTATATATATACATGCATATCATAGTTATATATATTCATGCATATCATATATATTGATATACATGCATATCATATATATATACATGCATTATATATATATATAGTATATTATATATATATATATATATATATATATATTATGATTATATATATACACATGCATATTACCCCCCCCCCCCCATATATATATCATACATATTAGAGGAGTACATTACACATTGATATAGTGATACATACACATTATATATATTTCATAACACCATTATATATATATATACATATTATATATATATATTTATATATATACATACATATTAATATATATATACATATATATATATAATATATATTTATATATATATATTTACATACATATTATATATATATATATATTATATACATTACATATTATATATATATACATACAAATTATATATATATATACATACAAATTATATATATATATACATACAAATTATATATATATATATACATACATATTATATTATATATATATATATATATATATATATATATATATATCAATTATATATACATGACAAAATTATATATATATATACCATACAAAATTATATATATATATACATACAAAATTTCATATATATATATAAATACAATTTAGTTATTATATATACATACCAAATTATATATATATATATTACATACATATTATACCAACATTATATATATATATATATATATATATATATATATATATACATACATATTATATTATATATATATATATATATATACATACATATTATATATATATATATACATACATATTATATATATATATATACATACATATTATATATATATATACATACATATTATATATATACATATATATTATATATATAATATAACTGGTGAGGTTAATTCATTTCAGGTTTTATAGGAGCAAAAAATGAAGTAGCATAACCTTATATACTTTATTTATCGTTATTAATATCGGCTTTGTTGAAACTTATATGATGGAACTTGTGCATGCCTTCCCCGGACAGGAACAAACACCGGCTGATCTCCCAGAGCGAGGCTGACGTCCAACCCCTTGAGCACAGGCACGGGAAGCGGGATCGGCAGAATCAAACCCAAACTTCCAGACACAAACAGGGCCATGAACAGGAAAACGGCAGTGAACTTCATCGTGTTCTTTTGGATGCAAAGAGAAATGATATTGAGACAATCTCCTGCAGTGCTTTATAAGTATAGGAGGCTGAATCTGTGATCTCAGAAACTGGGATTGGAATCTAGAAACCCAGGTGGACTAGTTTAAGGAAGAGGCCTGGGGAACCTATGTCTCTTATTGTGGTCTTATACTCCTGGAACATTATTTCAAAAAAGCATTTACTACATGGAAAGCTGTTAACCGTCTATGTATCTAACCTCATAATATGTAAGGACTATCATGGAGTACAGGATTCATATATACATGTTGTATTTCCGAAGATAAAGAAAAGAAACGAATCACATACCTTTCTCTTTACATTGGTAAGATAATTCACTCCTCATCTCCATACATCTCTCTCTCTACACACACACACACACAGTGTACACACATTGTATATATACTATATATATCAACGCAATATATCATATATATATATATATATATATATTTTATATATATGTATATATATTACATATATATACACTAATATATACATATATATATATATATATATATTTATATATATATATATATATATATGCATATATATATTTACATAGATTTACATATACATACATATATATATATTATTATCATATACATATACATTACATATATATATACATATACATATACATACATTATATATTATCATATACATTATACATACATATATATATATATATATATATATATATATATATTTATATATTTATAGATGTGTGTACATTATATAGATAGATAGATAGATAGATAGATAGATAGATAGATACATTTATGTACATATATATATATATATATATATATATATATATATATATAGATAGATATATGTGTGTACATTATATATATATATATATATATATATATATATATATATATATATATATATAGATATTGATAGATAGATAGATACGATACATTTATGTACATATACGATATATATATAATATAGATATATATTCATATATATATATGTATACTTATTTTTGTATGCATATGTTTTATGTATTGTCAGGTAGAGACGTATCATAGATTCGATACATTTTTTCTAATGCAAAAGCTGGGAATTAATTTACCAATGTTATCCCCTATATTTTAACGTTTTCTATAGTCTTGTCGCCTGTCGTCCAACAAGATAATTGGCTAAATTATAAGGATAAACCATTAGAAAAGAATAGATAAGTTAAGCCGTGTTGCTAGATTTTTTAAAATATTGATCTAATAGATACATGCGTGATAAAACTCATACTCACCCACACACCAAATAACTATCGAGTGTGTGTGTGTGTACATGATATCCACTTATATCTAGTATTGTGTACGGTATTTTATGTCAATAGGATTAAGTGTATAAACTCGCATGAAATTACATATTTTTAATCTATCTCTTGAAAGTTCGCAACGTTCCTGGAGTTGATATTCATAAATATGATTAGCAGGTAATATATTGCTCTAAAAAACTTCGTGTAAGGCGCCACGAGTGTAAGATAGCGGCATTTATATATCGATATATTGATATATATATTTTTATTTATATATATATATGAGTTTGATATATAATTTGTTCTTCTCTATATATATGTCATAAAATATAGTCATACTTCAGTATATATACATATAGTATATATGTCATTCTATACCAATATCTTTATATACATATGAATACCTAGAGTATACATACTTCACTATATTCAGCTATATATACATATACAGGTTATTGATGCATACGATATATATTTTATTCGATATAGTATATATAATTACATATTTATATCGCATATATTTACATATATATACATATATTATATTGATATATAATACTCTATATATATATATATACATATATATATATATATATATACTTTTAGATATACGTACATATATTAATTTTATACATATATATATACATTACATATTAATATGTATACATATATGTATACATACATATATTATTACCGATACATGATATACTATACATACATATATATAATCTACATGACTATATATATATACATACTAATTACATATTATAGTATACATACATATATATATATACGGATCACATATATACTATATACATACATCTATATATATACATAACATCACTATATATATACATACACTGCTTATATATATATATATATTTATATATATGCTTTCAATCTTATATTCAATATATATATATATTTTATCGAATATATATACACTACTATATACTGTATATATCTGTATATCATATATATATATATATATATTATATATTATATATTTACTTTAAATATCTCATGATATTAATATATTATATAATATGATATGTATATTGTATATATAATATTGTTTATAATATATTTATATGTAATGTATATATCTATCAATATAAATAATATATTTATATATGTATATATACGTTATATATTATACTTGTATATATTTGTATATATATACTATTTGTATATATGATGTATACTAATATGTATTATAGTATACAATTATTTATATCTCCATATCGTTATGACATTTATATATTCGATACGCTCTTTTATTATATTTTACATTACTACGAATATGTGTATTTTCGTATTCGTATATAATCCATTCATATCATATATTAATACATATTGTATATGATACCATATACATATTTGATATAGTATAAATTATATATATTATTATTTATTATAATATTTAGCATATATAATATATATATCATATATCTTCTTAATCTATGAATATATAAATACTATACTATACTATACTAGGATACTGTTATATATATATACTATAGCTTGTTATATATATATATATATACATGTATATAACATACTATATGATATATATATATATATATATATATGCTATATATATACTACTATATAATTATTCTATATATATATATATATATTTATTTATATAATATATATATTATACATATATATTTATTATATATACTTATATATACATACATATATATATATATATATATATATTTCTATATATATATATATATACATATATATATACATGTATATATATTGTATATATCAGTTAATATATATATACTATATATATACATATGCTATTTATCATTCTGAACTAATATATATATATATATACGCATTATACTTATATACGTATATATGAGTTATATAATATATTTACCCTTTATATATGATCTTATATATATTGTTATTCTTATATATAGTACCTACTTTTGTTATATATTACCAACTATATAGGTTATATATAGTTATACGCGCTTAGTCTATTACTTAAATAATATATACATACTATATATACACTTATATATGTATATTTTTTATTCATTTTATAATTATTATATATATCAGTATATATATATCTTTATATATTTATATATATATATATATATATATATATATATTATATATATATATACTATATATATATGGTATACTATATATTAGTAATATGTGATATGGTATATATAATATATGTATCGCGCTATATAATATGCTATGATATACATCGTGACTACAATATAAATAATTATAATTATATATATATATATATTTATATAATCTATATATATATATATATATTTATATATATAATAAATACACACACACACACACAGTTCCTCGTTACTATGTTATTTCCAGTATTTGCCACCAATATTTCTCAGAAAACTGCCATATCTATTTATTAAAAAATGCAATTATATTCAAAAGTAAATTCAGAGCACGGAACCCAGTATCACCACTGATATGGCTTCAA
>NW_028234432.1:10576-18076 GCF_977035675.1 Penaeus japonicus | reverse complement strand
ACGATTATATATATGTATAATGTATCTAGTTATATATAGATTTCTATATATATATATTTATATATATATTTATGTTTATATATATAGTATATATTATCTTTATTTATTATTATATTTTATTTATAGTCATATATATATTTATATATATGTTTTTTTGTATACATATAGTTTTATATTTATAATTTTATATATATATATATACATATCTAATATTTATATACATATATATATTTATAAAATATATATTTATATACATATATATTTATAATTTTTATTTCTATATATATATTTTTATATATATATATTTATATATACCAATTATATTATATATATGTATTTATTTATTTAGATAATATATATATATTCATTTTTATTATATTTATATATCCATATATAATATAAATATATATTATATATATAGATTTATATAAAAATGTATATTATATGCACATTCTATATCTACTTGTATATATGCCATGTTGTGTATCGAAAGAGAAGGCCAAAGGAAACCCAGCGGCGAAGGACTCCATGAAAGCCTCTTCTGAAGACCGCAGTTCCTCGAGATGCGAAATGGAGAAGGGATGACCCCATCGAGGGGGGTTCCCCAGGGACTCCCCGTCCATCACCCGAACCATAGAGGAGGAGGGGGATCAATGGAACGCCTTCCAAGTCGGTCCCCATCCTCATGGTGGTGCCAAAGGGGTCTATGATGGGGAAGGAAGGACGGTCGTGCCCTCGTGGCGCTCCAGAAGGGGTTCGGGTGAGGCCACGTCGTTCGGGGAGGGGGAGGGGGAAGGGCGGACGGGCTGCGTCTGCAAAGGGGGGAGGGGGAGAGGGGGGAGGATAAGGGTTGTGTTATCAACATCCTGCTTCTATCACCTTTGTAATGAAAGAATTATTGATAGATAAATAGATAGGTAAAGTAGTATATGATGAATAAATAGATGGATAAATTTGTAAAAAATAAATAATTAGATAAATTTGTAAAAAATAAATTAGATAAATTTGTAAAAAAATTAATATGATAAATTAGTTAATCATAAATTAATAAAGAGATAAATTAGTAAATAAGTATAGATATATGATCTAATAAATGTAAAAAATAAATAAATGAATGAATGAATAATAAGTGAACATATAAATAAAGGGATAACGTATAATACCAATTCCTCATTCAAGTTCATTATGCAGACGTCTTTTTTTCAAATGCAAAAATATTAAATCCGAGACACCTATACAGTATATGTAAGAATGAGTATAACGGTGAATGTCGCATCTCTGTAACTCGCTCGCAGCTCGAATGCACTACTATTATTGGCTTTATTTACTATGAGATTTACGTAAATCTGGGTATGCTTGTGATACTTTCGGACCGTAAGCAATACCCGATTTGGCAATCCTTTCCGTTGGCCTCCTTCTCCATTCCTTCGTAAATTCTTATTGGTTATCATTTTTTGTTAGATTACACATTTATCAATAAAGGTTTTGGTTGTCCTTTCAATAATAGATCGATAAAATTTCTGAGATCCTAACAAGCCATAATGTAATTACATTTTAATTTTGTTTTGTCTCTTTGAAATCGAAGACTTAAATTTAAATATCTACTTAAACTTAAAACATGAACGGAAGCCTTCCCTTAACCAAAAGGTTTTAGTTTTTTTATTCAACGGAAATTTTAAACATAAAATATGAAAATTAGTATTTAGCTACATTAGAACTACGGTAAATGTTCATTAGAGGACCGGGCGCAAAGTGAAATATTAAGATAATGGACTAATTCTTGAACCAAGGACGGTGATCGCAGTGGCACTTCGGCAAAGGACAATAAACCTCTACCCCGTATCAAAGACTATATACGAAAGATAGGAAAGCTTCCAAAAGGGCTGTGAGCACCAATGATCAGCTGCTAGTGTGATATCTGAACAATAGATGGCGTTGTGTCCAAGTTGTGTCGTCTGTTTGTTTACTCTTATGAAACTTCACTTTTTATTCAAAATGGGTCGTCGCAAGGGTATTACCATGTGTCGTGTGCCATGTCACAAAAATGAACGGCAGAATTGTTTTTCACACATTTCCCGAAAGATCACGAAGAGGTGGAATTTATATTTCAAAACTTTGTGTGAATTATACCCAGAAAATTTTCAACATTGTATTTCTATATTACTGATACTTTACACATTATAATATAGTGTTTTTTATATATTAATATTGTTTTCATGTCTGTTCATCATTCAATAAAAGTTGTATTCATTAATCTACCATCACGGATTCTTGGTAAAATCAACCTAAAATTGATATAAATGTAGTGTAATAGTTACCCCTGAAACAGTTTTCTTTTTGTAGTTATATATCTGAACAAGAGTTATGCGCTGGTATGAGAGTGCGGCCTACATTTTTTTTAAATGGTAGGATAGGTGCTTTCCGTAATCTTCGTATATAGTCTTTGCCCGTTATTAGCGAAGTAGGGTTCCACTGGTTTTCTTGGGATGAACGGCCAAAACCACTCGCGTGATCTACTGGCTCTCTCTTGCCAGAAACCACACATGGCGGAAGCCACGTCCGCGATTAGTCCCTTTTAATAAGCGATAGTGGATTTACCTTCATTTAGATCGCTTTACGCGAGGTTCAATAGTGTCTTTTGTGTACAATATCAATTGTTAATGTGCTTCTCTTTATCTCCGTTGCGGTAATTTCGAGATTTACCGGTTGGGCCACAGGAACAAGAAAAAATTAATTCAGTGTAAGGGAGAAAGGCTAAGCTGTAAAGATTCTTCCAAAGCTCGCGAATTCAGAGCCGTTGTGCGCACACTTTAATTTGATAAGATAGAGCTTTTCAGGATTTCGATTTACTTGCAAATGTGGAACTAGTCCAAGCTCTTCCTTGTATTTTATGTGGTGGAGATCTGGTTGGCCTAGCCATAGCGCCGATAAATGTTGGTTACCACCGCGTCGGTTTGATTTCGCTCGTATTTTGAACAGTTCTAAATGTTATAGCATTATGCAATAATAGGGTGGACGGTAATAGAACAGATTATATTTTATAGTAGGTTTAAAACTTACTGCTCATCTTCAATCAAAGATTATGGCTGAGCAGTTTAGTGTTTGTAATTATACCACCAGGTTAAATCATATCTGAAGCATTATTAGAGCTACATGATGGGAGAAAATGGCAACACATTTGATATATCGACATACTAAAACCATCAAGCTAAAGCAAAAACCACTTTCTTTAATTGCAAATCAATCGCCACCAACAAAAATGGCCCAAAACTCACTCGCTTTGTTTTCTCAAATGATTTATAGCCGAGCAACACCCGCCAGACGACGACTGGCACGGAAAAGAAGAACGACCATCAACTGGCAAGCGTAGCCACCGATATTTCCATCCCTGCTCCGTCGTTGCTGCCGCGGTCGCACAACTTGACACGTTTAAATCGCGGGTCGACATATCGTTAAGTACGAGACGTAGGAATTTGTTGTGACCCCCCCCCCACACGCCCATTCCCCCTTCCCCCCTCCTTTCCTGTGCCGAAACTGCAGGTACGTTAACGAGTTACGACTGAATGCGTGGACAAGTTTGTGGATGAGCGTTCAAAGATCAACGGAATATAAAAGAAACATGGAGAGAGAAATCAATTTGCTAAATTGAGGTTGATGATACGGAAACGCGCCATATTTCTCTTCTGGAATTTATTCTACGTAAAGATATGTAGCCAGGACCAAGAAACGTGTAGTATGTGAGCACCGGGATGTGGTCATTAAATTTCCTTTAATTTTCCTTGTTAGTCATGGCATTGATGGGTTTACTGAGATTTATTGACTCCTGACTTCGCAGGCTGATTTGTCTTTAGCTCAATCTGTTCATCTTTCATGTTTTTTTTTATGTTATGCCCTTTTCTATGTTCTTATGGTCTCGCTTCTCTCTATTATTCTTAATCTTCTGTCTATCTATCTTCTTCTCTCTCCTCTCTCTCTCTCTCTCTCTCTCTCTCTCCTCTCTCTATCTACACACACAGACACACACACACATACACACACTCACACCACACACTCACACTCTCACACATCACATCACACAACTACAACACAAAGCACACGCACCACACTCACAAACACCAAACACTTTGGTATATTTTCATTGTTATAAAGATATAATGTATGTATGGGTATATAGTATATTTATGTACATAAAACGTTAACACCACACACATGTGTAGGTATGTACGTTCTATTATGTATTTGATATATAAATATATATATGTATATATTTATCTATATGATGTATATATTTATATATATGTGAGATATTTAATTATTTAGGTAAAATATATAACTATATTTAACTATTATGCATATATGTTACATATTAGATACATTATGGATACGTACATACGTACACACCACACATTGTGTATATTCATATATATATATATATGATAGATATAGATATATAATTATGTACATATCTATATTTATATATATATATATATATATTTTTTATATATTATATATTTATATTTATATATATATTTATATATATACTTGGTGTGTGTGTATATACGTATAGTTACGTAATTCCACACACTCACACCCACACACACACGCACACACACACACACACACACACACATACACACACACCTACACAGAAACATACACACACACACACACATATATATATATATTATATATAAATTATTATTTATATATATACTATATATATTATATATATATTTATATATAAATACAGATTAAAAACATATATAGATATATTCATATATATACATATATTTATCTATATATATCTATATAATATATCTTACATTATATATTATATTATATAATATATATAATAAAGTATATATATACAGTTAGGATATAGTTATATACAGTTTTATGTGTGCTTGTGTATGTATTATATACAAAAATACCTATATATTCAAAGACACATTACATATACTTTTTTTTACTTGATCGTTGTTGTTCACTCGAAAACCACAATTAAACCTTACCCAAAGACAACTTCCCTATAAATGTCAAAAAAAAGAAAGAAAAAAAACAAATCTGAACTACATATTCCTTATAATTGTAAAGAACTCCGCATCTAGAGGCACCACGAATCCTGTGGTTTCACAAGCGACCCTTCAACAGGGGCCGGGGCCGCTCGTCTCATCCTCCACGGCGGCTGTCCTGGGCCGTGCAGCCCAGGGGGAGCGAGGCTTAACACGCGCGCGCCCACCACAAAAGGCGTCGTCAGTGAGAGGAGGTTCCGGCCACAAAGGTCCTGGGTTCCTTGCGTCCGGCAGGTTGGGCGCGCTGGGTCGTCTTGGCGGTCGCTGAGGCGAGGCTGCGCTGTGGACGAACACTGAGAGGGAATGCGTCGTTGCTAATGCGAATGAATCGAAGGAATAAGCAAAATGGAGTTATATTTACATGCATATATATATATATATATATATATATATATATATATATATATATATATATTATAGATTTATATATATATATATATATATTTATATATTACATATGATATAACACACACCACACACACACACAAATCAAACACACATACACACACTACATTATATATATATTATATATTATATATATGTATATATATTAATATTTACACACAAACACTACACACACACACATCCCACACACCAACATATATATATATATATCTATATATATATATTATATATAATATATATATTATATTTTATATATATAATATAGATAGTTGTATATATAATATATAATACTATTTTGATATATATATATATATAAATATATCTATATATATACGTGTATATATATATATATATATAGTACATTTATATATATTATATATGTATATATATATATATATATGTATTGTGATATATTATATATTATATCTATATATATATATTTACATATATATATATATATTTAGATATAGATGTTATACGTATAATATAGATATATATATTATATATATATTATATATGTATAGAAATATGTATATATGTATATATGCTATAGTATTTTATAGATGTTATATATGTTTATATGCATATTATTTACATATATATATATATGTATTTATATATAGATTTATACATTACATATGTTTGTATTGAATATATATATAGTAGATAGATAGATCAACATGTGTTATATGTAATATTATTATACATATACAATATATTTATAATTTAATATATATATTTATTTATATAGATGTATTTTACAATAGATATGTTTAATATATTTATATTCATATTTATAATATGTACTTATATATATAATAAATCTCTTATATATATATATATATAATATTAATTATAATATAGGTATATATATAGATATATATATATACACCACACTACACACACACAACAGCCATAAAAATATATATATATATATATATATTATATATATATATATGTATATATATGATATATATATATATATATATCATATATATTTTATATATTTATTATATGTCTGTGTGTGTGGTGTGTGCATTGAATAAACAAATACATTTATGGGTACTTACAAACACCACACACACATACACAAACACACACACTCACACTCACACCTACATATTATATATATATATATTTATAGTATAATATATATATGTATATATAGTATATATGTATATTTATATATTTGGTTATGTATATATATATATATATATTTATTATATATTATATATATTAATAGATATTACGTGTGTGTGTGTTGTGTGTGTATTGTATATTGCTTTATATATATATATATATATATATTTATATTATATATATCTTATATAATATAATATACATATATATATAGATGATGATATAGATATAGATTAGAGATAGAGATATTAATATATCTATATATATATATATTTAAGTATATGTATATATATTGTATTTTGCATATATATATATATATATATATATACTTTATATATATATTTATACATACATATGTATGATATGAATATATCTATATATAGATAGATAGATCTATAGATAGATAAGATATAAAATGTGTATATGTATTTTCCATATACATACACCACACAAACACAACAACACACACCACACACAACACACACTACACACACATATTTATATATATATATATATATATTATTATATATAAATTATATATATTATTCACTCACACACACACACTCACACACACAACACACCCACACCATATATTTATATATATCCATATATTTATATATTGATCTATATATATATATATTAATATATATATATATATATATATATATATATTATATATATTATCTTTTTATCTAATATATATCATATGTCTGTGTTGGGTGTGTATGTGTGTGCGTGTGTGTAGATTAAGGATCAAAAAAATGTACATATATATATACATACACACACACACACCACACCACACACACACTCACTAACACACCACACACATATATATATATTTATCTATATTTATATATATATATCATATATATTATATATA
>NW_028234432.1:0-10476 GCF_977035675.1 Penaeus japonicus | reverse complement strand
AACTAGAGTTGTCTGCACGATATGCAATTAGGTAGTTAGCCTGCAAAAAAAAAAGTAATCAGTCATTCAGGAAATTGCGTGCTAATATCTCATCTCTCACATTTAATTGATTAATCCAGGCAATATATAATTAATGGTTTACTATTAATCTACAGAATTCTATACAAGAATATGAGTTGTAATTTCAGGTGACTACAAAATATGACTAATTGTACAAATGTGCTATGTTTGTACACTGACAACTGGAAAATAAAACATTAAACACTATTGCACAATTCCTTAAAAGGTGTTTTTAAGGGCTAAGGCCTTGGACATTTTGTTATAATAAACTCAGTTTTTATATTGCATTTATTCCCTAACTACTATTACAACCTGATTCATTAATATGTCACGGACAAACAAGTAAATTATCAAAATGTTGACAATTCTTGTTATGTTTTGATTAATTAGTGTCTTTTTTTCTATCCTGTTATTATTACATACTAAGTTTATCAGGTAATGCAATAAACAGAACAGCAGTTAGTTGATGCATGTTCCCAACTTATACTTTTCATTTACAACTTATTGTTGCTGTGCTTTAGATATTGAGGAGTCAAAGCATACAATTTCTCAATACATGCATATTTAGTCAATCATTATCTTCAATAACGTCACTAAAATGCTTAAGTTCTTCAAAAACGTATAACGTATTTGTTTGTGCCTCATAAAAACTATGAATTAAGCTATTACAGACTTTTGTTAGTGTCAGTTGTTAGTTATCAAAGTCCTTTGTCCTTGTCTGGTTTTCAGCACAACTTCAACTAAAATATGTCGTAGAAGCAGGGAAGACAGTTGAGATTTAAAAGATAACCTTTTTCCTATCTTACACCAAACGTTTTTACTAAATCAGACTAACACTCACAACAGGACATACAAATATGTCAGTAAACAGTATACAGTCTATCCTAAAAAATATTACAGATCTTGCTATAAATGATCCTATTTATTAACAGACAAAATTTTGGTAGACACGATTCTCCTTCCTCAGCCTTCTCTGCCTAATCCATAAGCCAACTATTATCAGGACCTAAATAACCGGTCTGTGGTCTATCTCTGGACTCTTGCTTCTGAATTAATGCAGGGCCTGAGACAATGACAGTACCAAACAGTATTCTCTAAGATATAATGTGAGCACCTAATGAAATATAGGTATCTAAGGGGCAGTAGGAAAGTCATTGTGTAAACTGCAGGTATACATACCTACATGAAAAAAAATCTAATTTAAGCATAACAAAAGGATCCTCTGGAATGGAAAAACCAGCTTGTTTTTTCAATTTTTAATGTATGAAAAGGTGGATGATAAGATAAATCTCACCCACTGTCAGTGTCACAAAATGCACTAATTGTTTTACAGCACAAGTGCCAATAATTTCCATTCAGCATCAGCAAACCTACCTGGGAAAATAAAAAGATTCATAAGATGTTATTCCTGTTTCAGGGTCTTTTTATTGACAAAATAATTATTACCATATTGATGATTTCTTTGAGAGATGACTGAAGATTCTTCCTGTATACCATGACATGATTTTTAAGATTTCTCTACGTTTATTCAGGTGCTTAGAGATACTAATAGATGGAGGAGAGAAGGTGTTGAGGTGGGAAGATTAATGTTAAGAAAATAATAGTTTAGATAGAGGAAAACATTTAGATTGGTTCTGACAGCTTTACAACACAATTGTTTTTTTATTTCCCGTAAGCAATACATCAATGAATAACAATCTTGATACTAATGTGATATGCAGTACATGTATGATTCAAAGATGCAGGACAGCAAACAGGGCTTAGCACTATCGAGGAATTTGTCCTGGAGCTGGGGGTAAGGAGTTGCAGCTAGGTAAGTTTAACCCTCTCGTTGACGCATTCTAGGCCCGTTCGTGGGACGCGTTACGGGTCGTTTATTTAAACTGCATTTAGGGCCTTGCGTTCGAGAGCCCCGGGCACTGTGACATGCAAGCCTGGATGCCCCTGTCGTGAATGGCCTAACCCATTTGCACCAGATAACATGATATCATGTCATGGGAAATATTTTTCATTCTGGCTGCATGATGGTCCTATCATGTCATATCTCTCCCTCTAAGTACATGTTTTATATACTAATTATGTATTAAATCTTTGCTTTTGTGCAGACACAAAAAATGCCCTCTGCAGCCCGATGAAATCGAGCGAGTGAAAAGCACTTTTAGCGGCACAGCGCAGCTCATGTCGGGAGAGTCTTCCACCTGGAGGCTGGGATGCGGCTTTGTTATCTTCATGAAGGAGCAGCATTAGGCAAATAACTGCCCCATTGCGAACGAGTTAAACGGATCAAAGTGTTATGTGTTCCTCTAGAGGCATGTTCTTATTTAAAACAAGGAATAGACTGGATTACACAACTTGTATCATCTATATATGACATTATAATGTATATACATATATAATAAATCATATCATATTTTATTATGTATATATTAACAATATAAACATTCCTTTTTGTTTATTTCAAAAAAATATAAAGTTTACCATCCCAAATATAATGTTAATCTTACATGTTATGTAGACTCTCTACTTCTGTAAATGTAAGTAACATTAAGTAGTATTAAGTTAAAATATTTCTACGAATTAATATTTTCTAAACTCTAATACTCCTTGAATTGTGAACTAAAATATTTTAACACATTTTTTTTTTTGTATGGTTTTTAAAAAAAAAAAAAAAAACCATGCTTTCAGTCAGTTTCCCAACATTTACAATAATATTGCAGATGCATATTAGACACACCCACACACACACACACACACACACACACACACACACACAACACACACACACACACACCACACACTCACACACACACACCCACACACACACACTAAAAATAAAATTATTTACTTGCCTCTCGATTAATATACACAGTGTTTTCATTCATTTTCCTTATAAGCTTTTCTGACCATCCTAACAATATTATATCTAAATCACACATATCAGAGTAACATGCCGATAAATATTTTTCATATTTTTAATGGCAAAACTAAAAGTATGCACAATTTATCGAGGAGCACTTCCTTCCTTGCAAAAACATTCCATGACATTCAACTGAAACACGGCTTCTTTTCTCAATTGTTCCCAACCTGGCAATGGGTGTACGGAGATTTCTCACGGGATCTACAGAGGTTCTTCGACCACGTCACTCACAAGGACTCGTCAGTCTACACGGGTATCGGTCTAGGGAAACCTTCGTCGTGTCAACCAGGGGCAAATCTTTTGGTAGGTTACTGTGAAAATTTGGCCAAACGGGAGTCATCTAATCTAGTTTTGGCCCCTATCATCATCTGTGCCCCTGTTGAAGTCTCCCAATGATTAGATGCTTGGTTATGTCTATGGCTCTCAACTGCACTTAGTTAAGTTAGGTTGGGATGTTTAGTTGGCGGGTGGTGGGGGTGGGGGGGGGGCGGCAACAATGGGGAGACTAGTTACTAACAGGTTGGGAACCCTATTGTTAGATAAAAAGGGACATCTTTATGTGATACATTTAATGAAGAAATATATATCTATCTTTACAAAAAACAAAATAAATCCTATGATCATCATCATTATCATTACTGTTACCATTGAAAGTTAAGATCAGATATTATAATCATCACATCTACTAAGAATAAAAATATTTAAAAGAGACATGTTTATCTCTATAACGAATGTAACCATAAAAAAATAACAGAAAAATCAAGACATTTCATAAAAGAAACAAAATACACAGGACCTAGCTTTCATTCTGTCTGTCCAATGCACTCCGTTGTGCATGATGCAACACGGTTTCAGCACTATTACACTGGGGTCAACTTTCAATTGACACTCATTCAAGAATATATAAAAATTTCTGTATTTTTTTATTCAATGGTGTTCTTTCTTACATAGGCCAATCATAATTCAAAATATGTTATTCTTAACATAGGAGAGAGGAAAAGGAGGAGAGATCGGGAGCGAGAGGTAAGGTGGAAAAGGTAGGGGGGAGGGGTGAGGTGGGGGCAGAACAAGACAGAAAGAAAGGGAGAGTGAGAGGAAGGAAAGAAGGGAGGAAGGGAGGGAGGGGGGGAGGAGAAAGAGTATGATTAGATAGAGAGAGAGAGAGAGAGAGAGAAGAGAGAGAGAAGAGATGAGAGAGAGAGAGAGAGGAGAGAGAGAGTGATAGAAGAGAGGATAGAGATGGAGAGAAGATGACGAGAGAGAGAGATGACGACAGTAATAAAATGAGGTATTCAAAATTCCAAATCCTTCACATTTTGTGTTTTTTTCTATCCTTCGATCTACATGGAAGGTAATGTTTGGAAGCTTCTATGGTCTCATTGATGCTTAAAAAATGCTTAGATCAACAACAACAAAAATTGAAGGCTTTGGGTGTTTTTGGGATTGCATTCCTATCCGGTATATCCTAAATATAAAATGGGAGAAAAAATGCTTTGACTTATCTCTATCCTAAAATCAATATCACAAATTCCAGTTAAAAAATTATTTGCTAAAAGACCCTATAGCCTAAGTGGAAATGGTTAGTACAAGTTTTTACAGGTATCCTTTAACAAATTGTTCTAGCTAATATTGACTATCATTACAAATATAGAAAATAAATTAATGATAATATACAGTATCAAAACTGACATATTATTCACAGATCAACTTTTGGAAACTCATCACAGGAAATATTCTGCATCTCGGTCTCATGCACAAGTATTCTACAAGGGACGCACATTAGAGTTATCGTAACGAGGTGAAGAGCCACACTGACGGCATGAAAGGGAGATGTCCATTGTAAAACCAACAGCAAATCATGTGTAGGAAAATGGGCCGTTATTGTGAAGTCAGACATTGTTTTGTTCTTTGGACAATTTTCCACACTCCTAAAGACCTGAAATATCAATATCAGCGAATTAGGAACTTCTTACATATCTCAAAGCAAGGTAGGTTATGTTTATTAATATTGCAATAAAAAGTTAACAAAATTATCAATTTAACAATCCAACCATGTTTTTTTTTTTTTTTTTTTTTTTTATTCTCATATCTTTATATTTTATAGATTCTTCACTCTAGTCAGTGAAATGTCAGACATTAAAATCTTTTCATTCAACAAGCAAGTTTCATTAAAATAAACAGTGAACAGGATGAAAACAGGGGAGCGGGGAAAGGGGGAAAGGCGAGGGGGAAAAAGGGGGGGGAGGTGAGAGATGTAGAGCAACAGAGAGAGAGAGAGAGAGAGAGAGAGAGAGAGAGGAGTGAGAGAGAGAGAGAGTGAGAGAAGGAGGAGAGACCCGGATAGATGGAGAGAGAGAGACGAGAGAAGGAGAGAGCGAGAGTAGAGATGAGAGAGGATAGAGGAGAGAAGAGAAGAGAGAGAGAGATAGATGAGAGAGCAGAGATACAATGAGAGAGAGAGAGAGCTGGGAGAGACCGAGGAGAGAGAGGACAGAGAGAGAGACGAGACAGAGACAGACTGAGAGGAGAGGAGAGAGTAGAGAGAGAGAAAGAGAGAGAGAGGGAGATGAGATTGCGAGGTAGAGAGAGAGAGGAGAGGAGCGGAGAGAGAGAGGAGGAGAGAAGAGAGAGAAAGAGAGAAAGAGAGAAAGAGGTGAGAAGATAGAGAAGAGAGATAGGGAGAAAGGGAGAAGAACGGGAGAGAAGGGAGAAAGGTAGAAAGGGAGACAGGGGGAAGAAAGAGAAAAGAGAAAGAGAAAAGAGGAGGTAAGAGAGAAGAGAAAGAGAAAGAGGAAAGAGAAGAAAGAGAAAGAAAAAGAGGAAGAGTGAAAGAGAAAGAGAGAGAGAGAGAGAGAGAGAGAGAGAGAGAGAGAGAGAGGAGAGAGAGAGATAGAGGAGGAGCAGAGAAGAGAGAGGAGATTGCGAGAGAGAGAGAGAGAGAGAGACAACACACACACACACACACACACACACTCACACACAACACACACACACACACACACTCACACACACGACAACACACACACACACACACACACACACCCACACACACACACACACACACCAAAAATGCAGACAGAGAAGAAAACAAGACAGATCTATAACATACCCAGTTAGCGCATTGAGAATAATGCGGCCATCACTGCTTACCATGCACTCTTTATTTGGATTTCTGTAAAATTGGAGCAATTAAATCATACGCCAATACTTAATATAGATATGATTAAGCTAATTTTTCATAATTTCAAAAATTAATGTTCAGGTTACCCTTTCAAAACTTCTCTGTTTAAAGAAAGCTTTGGCATAATTATCTTTGTTTTAGTCCTTCCTTGTGTTAATGAAATCAGAAATCAGTTAATATAAAGTTTTATAGTTACTAATTCAATAAAAAGTCATTCTAAAATCCACTACGCATATGACTGCTATAGCAAACAAGCAAGTGGAAATCATAAAAGAAAAAATATGGACATTTAATAAATAATAATAAAAAAATATGATAATAAACATAAATAGTTTTAGTTCCTAATACAAAAAACAATTATGCTACTTCCATGACTGACATCAAGGAACAGCGTGCTGTACCTGGTATTTGAAGATTACTATCAAAGTGATCTGTGATGTACAGTGAAGACGTCTCCATGAAGGCAATCATATACGCGACCAATGTAGTAAACAGCCTGAAATAGTAACGTAGATATTCTTAAGATTAGGATTACACTTCACTGACATTCCAAAAGCATGAAAGTGCAATAGAGGGACATTCATGCTGAAGTGTCACGAATGTGTGGTTGATGTTGCGTTGGACCATTGCTTACAGCAGCCTAGGGTCGGAAATAAGTGCAACACGCAAAACATGATGACAACAAAATGCAACAGCAAAAGGAATTTGGTGCTCATTGTAGTGTCTTGAATGCCTTTCTTTGAAAATCAACACTAAGCACCCAATGCAAAATAGGCATGATTGAAACTGTTGATGTAGGAAAGTAGACGTAGATGATTGAGATATTTGGTAGAAAGAGAGAGCGCAGAACAGAAGGTGGGGATAGGGTATCAATAGGTTCCCAGTTTTTGTTTTTTTTATTGTTTATGTAGTGTTCTGGTTGTCGTTGTTTTAATTCGTTTGTTTGTTGTTTTGTTTTTTTTAACTGTGTTTTTTTTCAGTTTTGTTTTTTTTTGTTCGCGTTTTTTTCAATAAATGGCATTTCTTTTTTTTTTTCAAATGGCTATCTACGGTTCCTTAGAATTGCAAAATAAGCACACTGAATTTGCAGTTTCAAAGATACCATTTCACCCATAGCAAATGATCTCTGTCACAGCTGAAAACTGTTTCTGGATGTAACAGAAGTAAACTTTATTTTAGCTGAAGTTGCTCTTTTCACGCAATTATTCACAACACTTTTTATACAATAATTCGTAAACTTTTATATTTGGGGCTGATGGCTGTTATCATATCACTTACAGGTTCATAATGTCTGGTAATCAATTTAATGCAAGTATGCAGTTTTAAGTAATTCTACATCTTAGAAAGATGCACTCTGTTGCAAGTTATTATGGCCTGGTACTGAGCTGCTTATTGCTTCCATGCACTATGTCCTGGACGTGTAATTTCCTTATGCAGTTCATGTCTCCTTCCAGGTGTTGGAAAAAAGTGGTAAGGAGAACCTTTTTGCATCAAAAAGATCACTTAAGTTTTCAAAGATTTTTCTAAGATCTAGTTATACTGCTCAGCACTGGAGAAGTTGAATTTTAATACAGAAGTTTTGCTGCTAGTATTCTCATTTCTTCAAAGCAGGAATTCAGACACCTTCAGCATAAAATCAGACTTGCTGGACACAGTCAAGACAACAAAATCAATTTTATATAAATGGCTATTCAGCCAAGCAAAGCATTGCTCACCCAAACCCACTTTTGCACCTACAGCTACACACATTTTAGTTGTTTTCATTGTCATTTAACCAGCATCTCATAATTACCTTAATATGCTTTAACTTTAAAAAAAAATATCTAACAGTTTGGTCTTTCCTGGTAATGCTAGCCTGTTACTATTAGTTCTTTGAAATAGTCAAAGACTGTCTTTTCTATTAACCCATTGGTCGCAGTATTAAATAAATATTTGTGCAGTAGGATGGCTGGTTTACAATTGTTTCTGGGGACAGGCCTATCAGTCTATGACCGACCTATGCCTTTGAGACAAATTCATGCCATCTGCCTGCTTAATGAGGTTATAACAACATGCAACAGAGACAGAGAACCCAGCCACTTTAAATGTTGGATAATCTGTCTTGCAATATAATCTCTTGATTAGTTCTTTTTTTTAAAATCAAAAGACAAAACAGCTTTTTGCAAATCATCAAATCAAAACATGCCTCCACGATATTCTTTCCGGCAAATACAGGTTCAAAATCCCCGAAACAGTTGGCCACTGTAATGGTAAGGCAAGGTATCTCAAAATCAGCTCCCCAACATGCATACTTCACTTCAGCAGGAAGAGATGCAATTATACTTTGTAATCTTATTGGATAAGTAATAATCAGTAATCAGTAATACCCTTAACCTATTCATGCCAGGGGCATTCCAGCCTTGCAAGTTGCAATGCCGGGGCTCTCGAACGCATAGGCCTAAATCAATTAAATGATCGACGCCATATGATGGCACCCTGCGAACAGGCCTTGAATGTGCGGTACCCGTGGTGTACCACCCGTCCAGAGAGGGTTAATGACAAAAATAAGTTTTAAAAAAACTAGAAAAAGAAAAAATAATTGTATATTTAAATGTTAAGAAAACCTGTACTCTTGTGGCTGCTTTACCTGCATCGTGATGATTTGTGAAATGATCAGTGGAGGATCCTTATCTTGTTCGAAACCCTCGCATCTTTAGCTGAAAAGAAAGGAGATCGATTTTTAGCGTCTTGTTATCACAAGCTACCAATTATCGATTTGCATTTACACCGAGGTACCCAATCCATATCTTAAATGGGGATACCATATTTTTGTTCTACACATTCCAACTGGAAATTCAGGAAAGGCGATTCCAGTGATCAATAAAATATTGCTTGTAATCTTGGCTCTAAATCCAATGAGGATTTGTTATATTTTGGGATAAATAAATGCCAAAAAAAAGAAGTAAATTGCCATAGGACACCAAATCGAGAATCACGGGCAGTTCTCATAGACTTCCAAATCTTTCTAGTAAATTTCCAGAAAGGATAAGAGTTTGTAAAGAAGACACATTACTTTGCATAAACTTCTCGCCAGATTGGAGCACAATATCATCTAGATCTATCAGATGGAGCTGAACAGTAATATAACTAGGTTTCTGTCATTGGGGGGCAGTGACTACGGGGGATCTAATACAGTTGGGCTTAGGCTGAGGGGTCTGTAAGCCCCTCAACCCCAGAAAATATAGAAATTTGACCAACTTCCTATGCATAACAATACCAAAATACAAAATTGGAACTTTCATTTTGACTTCTGATCACAAATTATAACAATACAGTTTAGTGTATATCATTCACCATTAATAACATAGGCCCTATGATATTTGTTAGAAACTTATTTTTTTGTATTATGGTTATCATATATCAAATTCAGATTAAGACTTGATGCTAAATTTCATTAGTCCCCCTGCCGAAGGTCAACAAACTTCCTCAAAACTATATTCTTGCAAGACAGCGTTCCGTTTGGTTCTGTATTGACAATCAATTGCCAGTGAGGTTAACAAGCTCTATCTCGCCAGAACTGTGATGGAGGATTTTATTGGCTTTTCTGCGTGTAGACCAGCATGGTGAAGGTCAGATCAGGTGCATATTTTAACCCATGGTCGCGGTATTAAAAAAATGTTTGTGGCAGTAGGTATCACTGGTTTACTTGTCGGACACGGTGCCATCCGCAGTCTATGACCGACTCTGCCTTTTCAGCAAATCATGCCATCCGCGCTGCCAATGGATCTAACACAATGACACAGTGGTACCTATAAAGGACATGGCAGGGAGGCCTGCTGTACTTAGAGTCATGTACAATGAAGGTGCGCTCTGTTTATGCACTATATTTTATCTCTTGTAGCACTAATTCTTAAATTACAGCTTTCAATTCAGTCTAAACCTAATTTTTTAAAATCTCAAGTGGGGAACCTTATATAGTGCACTAGTATTTCCAGCCCCTTTGGGTAAAATTGGATGCACCACTGTCCTTCACTCCAGCAATAAGTTCCATTGCCTACCTTTGTGCAGTCCAATAGTTGATAATCAACCACAAATTGTTGTTGACTGAAAAGTAGCACCCTTTCCTTTCATGTCTAGATATGTCAAATAATAGTCTTGCACAGTAAGGATATATCAGCGCCTGGTGTGGTGAAGTAACAGTAAACATAGGTATAGTATATCAACCTTACCACTGGAAGTAAACTGTGACACTAACATGAAAAACTATAATATATTGCAGCAAAATAAAATAAAAAATGCTTATAGAAGTAAGCCTCTTCATTAACCCGGACACAATGAA
>NW_028234431.1:35300587-35306632 GCF_977035675.1 Penaeus japonicus | reverse complement strand
AGAGAACATAATAAATGACAACATTTATTTTGAACATTTTTTTTTTTATGTTTAAACTTTGTTTTTGTTCTTTCTTACATCCGTAGAAAGCACACTGGACCGAAAGCTGAAAATCTTTTGTTAGATAGGGATGGAGTTCTCGGCAGGGATGTTAAACACGCTAACGGCAGGCGGCTCAACACACTGTTACATACGGCTTGCTTATTAAATCATGTTCGAATCATGTTTTGTATGTTGCATGATTCAAGAATATCACTATTATTCTTGTGAATCTTTTGTTATCTTAAAGATAGCACGATATATAAGTCAATTTGAAATTTTAATTTTATTATATATAGAGATTTAGATAACTCACCGCTTGATTGTGTTTTGCGAGTCTTTTTTAAATAGGAGCTTTTAAGGTGGATCGACTATCTCCAACTTTCTCACATACATCTTATGGCGAACTGTTCGGGAAAACTGGTATACGCATATCATAGCTGGCACCCCTGCTTTGGTGCAGATGTAACTTTTTTTGATGAACCTTTACTTCCAAATCAAGGGAACTAAATAAATTTTAGTAAGGATAGCTATGAATTTATGATAAAAGAAAACTGTGACCACTTTTATTTATTAAGTCCTGTTTCTGTATCACAGATCTTCATCTTGAAAAGTACCTTGTTGCTATACTCGCACCACATGCTATTTCATGGTTATATATATTTATATTTATTACAGTACCCTCTTTTTCTCAATCTATTTGCACACACACACACAACCTATATAATATAATAATATATATATATATATATATATATATATATATATATATATGATAATATCACAAATAGAATAGATAAGGTACATGAACACATACACACGCCAACACACACACAACACACACAGACACACTCTCACACACACACACATATACATATGTTATATATATATATATATATATATATATATATATAAATATATAATATATATATATACACACAACACATATATTACATATATATATTCATATATCATATCTATATATATATTTATATATATATAATATATATATATATATTATAGATATATATATATATATTTCCTCATATGCCACATCAGCACACACACACAACACACACCCACACACATATATATATATATATATATATATTATAATTTAGATATATAATATATATATATAGAGAGAGAGGAGTGGAGAGAGAGAGAGAGAGAGAGAGAGATATTGTGTGTGTTGGTGTGTGGCATATGTATGAATAATATATCATAAATATATATATATAATATATTATATATAATAATATATATATTTATATATATATATTATATTTATATTCTATATATATCTATATATATATATATATATATATATATATATATATATTTCATACATATGCACACCACACTCAACAAACACACATATATATATGTGGTGTTGTGTGTGTACATATGACATATAGATGGAAACCATTGCATCATAACATTTTTTCAAAGTTCAATCCTATTATTCCTTGGCATAAATTTTAATGTTGTAGGTTCAGAGTATGTCACCGATAAGCTCCTTGTGGACTCCTGTATTTATAAAGGCTTTCCCTTAGTGGTCCTTACTATCATAAGAATGAATAACCGTTTATCTATATAACATACAATTCTGCCCTTATTGCTACTAAACAAAATTCGTTTCGATTGGAATAATGTATTCACGTCAGACCATATATACTGGATACATATCTGAAGTTCGATTACAAATTACAGAAACATTATGAGTTTTATCGAACTTTATTCCACATAGTTTACATAAATTTTCATACACTGAAATCAGTGCCTAGAAACACTTCCTGTGGAACAATGCTAGGACCAGATTCTCATATTCCTCCTTTGAATCACATGGCCTGGAAGGTGGAGAGAGAAGATAGAATAGAACCTCCGATCCACACGGAGTATTACGCTCGGGAGGAGCAATAATCTTGAGTCGAGTGATGGGGGAGGGAGCCAAGGCAGTGATTTTCCTTTTGCATGCGTCAGCGTTAACCAGTACATGGTGGTAACCTCCGGACATGACAATGTTTGCAAACAAGTCCTTTTTTCGGATATCAATATCGCACTCAGATAGATCCTGTAAACAGTTTTCTTGGATACCCGACGCTTCTTCATCCCCAGTAAGGTAGGTTGGAAAAAGACTCGGGCAGCGAAACGCTCGTTACCATGTGATGATCTGACGCGTCCAGGCAGCTCGTAGACTTGTCCAAGGAGGAGGAAGCAAGCAGCAACATTCATGTTTTCGTTCGCCCTCAAAGACAAGACGATGTAGCAGAAGTTTCTCTTGATGTCACGTACAATCGCTCGCTCAGCAGTAGTAGTGAAGGAGTAGCCACGCTCAATGTCATATCTTCATCAGGGTAGTTTGGTAAGGTCGCGACCACCAGGTCAATGCGAAGGATCATGAGGAAGAGCATAACCTTCGTAAACAAGGACCATGTGATCACAACCGTCGCCAGAATCGCACACCAGACCAGTTGTACGGCAGAGCATATAGAGACATAAACAGCCATGGATTGGCAGAAAATAAGGGGGGGGGGGTATATATAATATAACATAAAACATAACATCGAGGCATTTGAACTCTGCAACTATGATCTGGGTCATCTCTCACGGTTTGCCTTGGGGTTTGAGGGGAGCGCTCTGTACACACAGTGTGGGGGGACTCTTCAGAGCACCGCGATTCATTGATAGAAAGTGTGGATGCCACGCTATCTTCTCCATGTCGTCCCATTGGTGATATACCGTGGTTCGATGGGTACTTCAAGTTGAGATACCACGCTTGCTCTGGGCCTCATCGCCCGACGTTTTAAGGCGTCCTTCTGCGTCCATGCCGACCAGCACACCTGATGACGGGCACGGCCGACAAGGAGGGAATACACATCGAGGGGCGTCATCCCCGGCGATCCTCCCTTTGTCCATACCAGGAAACATTGTCCACAACCAAGCTACAACCCTTCCTCGTCGTCACACCTTGTTGTTGATTGTCCAGGTTGCCTAAAAGGATAAAATGTTTAGATATAAGTATAAACGGAAATAAAGAAAGAACAGTTAAATGTCAAACCATTATACTTTGATTTTTAAAATATAAAATTTGATACATCTACTTCACAGTATATGCGTGGACGCGCAAGTGCTTTGCATCTGCAATATCTATGCATACATACATACATATGTATATATGTATATATACTTATACATGTACACACGCACACACACACACAAACACACACACACACACACACACATATATATATATATATATATATATATATATATATCTCATATATATGTATATATATGTATTAAACTATATATATGAATATATATATATATATATATATACATATATGTTCACATATATATGAATGTATTTATGTACATATATGTATGTATATATATATATATATATATATATATATATATAGATATGAATGTATTTTTGTATACATATACATATATATATATATATATATATATATGTATATATAAGATATAATAGATAGATAGATATGATAGTGTATTTATGTATACATAGATAATATATATATATATATATATATATATATAATACCTATATTATTTATTAGATAATATATAGATATCTGATTGTAATATATATATAGATTATGTATATATTATGAAGTAGATATAGAGTAGAGATAGTTATATATATATATATATTTTTATATATATACACGTGGGTATATATCTCTCTCTATACTTTTCTATCTCACGAACTAGAGTTCATCCGCGCACACAAAATCAGTATATGCATAAGATAGACATTTTATTCTTATACACACGAACATTTATTATTCAGTGTATTGATATATCCGTCTCTTTCAATACTTCTCTCTCTACTTCTACTATATATCAAATAATATGTTTCTTTCTCCATGTAACTTTTAGAATTAGATTGATATTGCGTAATGCTCTAGATATAGCTGATGTCAGATATGAAAGAGCTATTCAGATATCACCCGTGAACCAATATTCAATGGGAATGGGGGGAAAAGTTGCAAAAAAATAGTTAATTTTTTTCACAAAATTTAGGTTTAAATTTTAAAAAAATAATTCAAACTTATTCATAACCCTTTTTTTACTTTATCTCAAAGAAAGCAAGATCAAAATAACAAAACCCCTTTTTTGAATGAAAACAGGGAAAATTTAACTCTAAAAATTTTTATTAGGAAGAATTTGGGAAAACCCTACTATCTAAACAAAAACTTTTCCTACCATCCCGTATGAAAACCAAAGTAAAGGGTTCAGAGTAAAAAAACCAAAAAATTTTAAAACAATAATATAGTGATGGGCCCCCACGAAACTAAATTATAATTTAAAAGAACTCGGGAGTTTACACCCGACGCCACCATATTCCCACTGCAACACTACTTCTACTTGAAGTAAAGGAAAAACTTTTCCTCTGTTCCACTGAACTAGTCCGGGTGTACTAGCCCACCCCGGTTAAAACCTCCTCCCTTTAAAAAGCTTTAAAAAATTTCCCCTTTGGTAAGAATGTATTGTTCCCAAGCACCTTTAAAACCCCCTTTTTTTTTTCCCCCTTTTTTAATTACTTTTTTCCCGTGGCAAAGTTTCCCCAAATGGAACAAAACCTTTTTTCCCCCCTTTTTTTGAAAAGAAAAGTTGGGGGATAACAAACAATAACCTGTCTTCCCCTACTTTTCCCCTTTTTATCAGGGGAGAAGGGTTTTTCATTTTGGGGGTTTTTACATTTTGGGCAGATTTAATAAACCCTTTGCAACAGTTAACAATGGCATTCAATTTGGGGACACAAGTGAGAATTTTGGAAACCCTGAAAAGCTTTTCAGTGAACCGGGGGCCTCTTTTCGAGTAACTGTGGTAAATAACCCCCCCCTTTTTTTTTTTTTTCCCAGGGGGGTAGGGGGGGAAATTACCCCTCCTTTTTAAAGCAAGCCTATTTAAAGGGGATCGTAGTTCACGAAGTAATTTTTTCCCCTATTTTCTCTGGTCCTGATTTGTCAGTCCGTAAAAACACATACTTTTTAACCCCTATTTTTCTTGCCCCGTGTTTCTTTAAATCTCTTGCCGGATCTCTTTCAAAAAAAATCCTCCCTTTGGGCCCCATTTTACCTTTTTTCCTTTTTTGCTTTCCCTTTTGAAACTCACTTGAGAAATACCAGAACCTTCTTTCCCTTTTTATTTGCACAGAAAAAAGACTTTTTTAAAGATACTTTTTTAGTATAAACCCCTAACATAGAGAGTAGGCTTTAACATCAAGAATATTAAATTAAAAATTTTTAAAATTTTTAAACTATATATAAAAATATATATATATATATATATATTATAAAAAAATAAAGTTATTCATAGGTATAAATATATATACTATATTTTAAAAATATAAAATATATAATATATAGTTAATTTATAATTATATTAAAAATATAATATATATATAAATATATAGTTATTCAAATGTATTATATTTATTAAATATAAAATATATATATATTATATATATATAAAATATATAATGTAAAAATATATACACAAAATTAAATTTATATATGTAAAAATATATAAATATATATATAGATATTTAAAAAATAAAATATATATATATATATAAAATTATTTATTTTAAATTTAATATGAAAAATATATTATAAATTTTTATATATAATATTTATTCATAAAATGTAATATATATATATATATATTATAAATATTTAAAAATATATATATAAAATGTATAATTTTATATTTATATATTATATATATATAATTTTATATATATAATATATATATAATATAATATACAAAACACACATAAAACCCCCAAAACCCACATTTATATATGCAATCCACACACACACACCAACACAACAACACACACACCCACACACCCAAACACACAGTATATATATATATATAATTTTATATATATATATAAATAAAAATTATAAAATATATATTTTATATATAAATTCAAAATGTATTAAAAAATATAATATATATAATATA
>NW_028234431.1:35289875-35300487 GCF_977035675.1 Penaeus japonicus | reverse complement strand
TTTTTCTTGCAATTGCTTTTCCTTAAATATAAGGAAAATCAGCGCACTTTAATCCGTTTCGTTATCAGAATGGCTCAAACGTGTATTTTAAGCATTTTTTGTTTTTTATTTAGGAATGTATATATTACTTTCATTTTTTGCACCTTTTTTCTCGCAATTGCATTTTCTTTTAATATAATGAAAATCAGCGCATTTAAGTGTAATCCGTTTCATCATCAGAATGGCTCTAACGTGAATCAAGCATTTCTTTTTTTCAGGATCTTGTATATTACTTATATTTTTTTTCTTTTTTTTTGCTCCTTTTTTCTCGCAATTGTCTTTTCCTTTAATAAACGAAAATATGCGCATTTAACTTTGATTCGTTTCATTATCAGAGATGTTCTAACCTGTATTTAAGCATTTTTGGCTTTTTTTCAGGATCGTATATATTACTAGCCTTTTTTTTTCTTGTACCTTTTTTCTAGCATTTGTTTTTTCCTTTAATATAACGAAAATCAGCGCATTTAACTGTAATCATTATCAGAATTGTTTTAAATACCTGTACTTTATGCATTTTTGGCTTTTTTCAGGATCGTATATATTACTTGTATTATTTACTTTCACCTTTTTTCTCCCAATTACTTTTTCCTGTAATATAACGAAAATCAGCGCATTTAATTGCAATACGTTTCATTATCAGAATGGCTCGAACGTGCATTTTAAACATTTTTGGCTTTTCTCAGGATCATTTATATTACTTCCATTTTTTCAATTTTTTCTCGCAATTGCTTTTTCGTTTAATATAACGAAAATCAGCGCATTTAACTATAATCAGTTTCATTATGAGAACGGATCTAACGTGTATTTTAAGCTTTTTTTTCAGGATCGTATATATTACTTGCATTTTTTTTCTTTCACCTTTTTTCTCGCAATTGCGTTTTCCTTTAATATAACGAAAATCAGTTTATTTAACTGTAATCCATTTCATTATCAGAATGGCTCTAACGTGTATTTTAAGCATTTTTGTTTTTTTTCAGGATCGTATATATTACTTGCATTGTTTTTTTGTTGATGTTTTTCTCGCAATTGCTTTTTCTTTAATATAATGAAAATTACCGTATATAACTATAATTCGTTTCATTACCAGAATGGATCTAACGTGTAATTGAGGCATTTTTTCTGGATCGTATATATTACTTGCATTCTTTTTTTTTTTCTTTCTTTTTTCTCGCAATTGCTTTTTCCTTTAATATAACGATAATCACATCTTTTAACTGTAATTCGTTTCATTATCAGAATGGTTCTAACGTGTATTTTTAGCATTTTTGGCTTTTTTCAGGATCGTATATATTACTCTTTTTTCCATTTTTTTCGCAATTGATTTGTCAAATAATACAACGAAAATCAACGCATTTCATTATTAGAATGGCTCTAACGTGTATTTCAAGTATTTATGGCTTTTTTCAGGATCGTAGATATTAATTGCATTTATTTTTGCACCATTTTTCTCGCAATTTATTTTCTTTTTATATAACGAAAATCAGAGGATTTAACTGTAATCCTTTTCAATATCAGAATGGCTCTAACGTGTATTTTAAGATCTTTTTTTTTCAGGATCGTCTATATTATTTTCGTTTTTTTTCAGGATCGTCATTTTTTTTTTTTTTTTTTTTTTTTTTTTGCACCTTTTTCTCGCACTTCCTTTTTTTCTTTAATATAACGAGATCAGCGCATTTAACTGTAATCCGTTTTGTAGTAGTGCGGGACGCCCTATACCCGTGGCGAATAGGCGTAGTGCCGTTGAATACCAAATAGACGTCCTGCCTACCACTAAATGTAGTGTGCAGATATACTTAATGACAGTGCAATGGCTCAATGCCAAATGAGTATAATATGGAGATGTGTGATGATGAGTATATGCATAGAATTAGCCCGCTTGGCACGTCACTCTTCCTTTGCTTTTATGCAATAAAAGCTCGAATGTTCTGTGTACAAAAGATTACGTATTGCAGTGTCATCAACACAAATATATATCCTAGCATTTGAAATGAAAACTCCTTACATCCTAAAAACATTGATAAACATTTAAAAGATGACGATGCGGCGCGACAACGCGATTTACGTCGTAGAAGAGCAGATAGAAGTGCAGCGAATGATTCTGGTGGCATCTGGCAACTGCAACTAATGTTTATATTCATCTTTTCAGGCCAGGGGATGCTGGAATGGCCTGATATCGTTCCAGGTTGATAAGGCATCCACTTGTCATGCTGCTACGTCGACCCGGAAGCAGCGAGATGATGAAGCGGCGCCAGAGTCGTATCTAACGTCACTCGATGTCGCCAAAGGGGTTGCCAGGGGTCACTGGTGTTTCAATATTGCTTCCTCGCTCAAGATACGTTCCTGCAAAGTCATGGCGTTCAATTTCAATCTTAATTGAGGCAGGGCGCACCTTTATGTAACGTAATCGAGGGCGATTGCGCATGGACGGCGCCGTCGACCGCGACAACTCCTCCACCACGGCGTCGGGTAAATGAAGGGTAAGCTGGTGAAAGGAATAGCAGGTGAGGAACGCCAGCCTGGTTCCAATTTTGCTGCTTGACTAGAGTCTCGGCCTATGCCCTGCGAGAAGGAGTACAGTATGAATATTAGGGTTTACAAGATGGTCATATGCATAATTAACGTGGTATAACAAAACAAACAGTGCCACGACCCAAAGAGAAAGGCAACGCCGAAAAATCAACCCCAAAAATAATCATAAAATAAACAGAACACGTCACTCTTCCTTTGCTGCCACCACCCAGTTATACGTCTGGGAACGTCATGTGTGTGTGGGGGTGTAAGAATCGTGTGCAAGAGAGTGTAAGGGAAAAACAGGAGTGTGGGCGTGGATGTATGTGTGTATAATATGCGTGTATGAAAGTGGTTTGGTAGCGTGCGAACCGAGGGGGCGTGGTGGGTGTATGAGATGTGTGAATGTATGAACGAATAACTGAACGAATGTGTGAGTGAGTAAACAGTTGAGAGACTGCGTGCTTAAACCGACTCGATGTGTACTAATTATTCATATATGTGCGAGTCTTCAGAGTAATCAACATGTAGCTGGAGATTTCAACCATAGGTAAATAGTAATCCTAGAGTCCATCATCTGAGGCGACTTCAACTCTCAGGTAAGTAGTAATCCAAACCTTTAAAAACAATGAAACCAGCTTCCAGCTAAGTACATAAGTTTCTTCTGTGACCAAGTTTCTTTTTAATAATTTATAAATCAATAGGCCAGAGTATACCCATCGCTCATTCACATATACTGGTGCAATAGATTTAATTTGATAATTATTTTAACGTATGCTCAACCTGCAGTATAACAAGATAGAGTTGTATTATTATACTATTGTTAATATCTTTTTTCTTTTCCAGATACAGAATTCAAGTTAATCTTTATATTCGGATAAAATATTTGAATAATTCTCTTCAGATGGAAAGCTGAAATTGATCTCTTCGTTTCAAATACAATATTCAGATTAATACTTTTTTCCCAGTTTTAAGGTAAAGTATTTCGTATCCTCCTTCAGCCAAAGTATCCACAATGAGAAACAAATTAAAATGATTTAAAATGAATATACAAACTTTAAAATAATAATCATTCACTCGGTATTTAAAACATATGATTCAGAAACACTTCACAGGTAATTTCGTTTATTATGTGCAGAAATACCGTAATCATTAAATAACAGAATAATTGACATACATGTAAAAATAAATGAACTTTATAGTTGTTGGCCTTTGCTCCACAGACGTTCACTCTTAGACACCGTTCAAGATGTGATATATATATACATTTTAGAAATATCCGATGGTATACAAACAGTAGCAAAAGGGACCTTAACTATCACAATAAAAATAGATAAATAGCGAAACGAATCAACTTAGAAATCGGGGTTGACTGAATATAGATTAACTTAATAATTGTACTAAAATAACTGCGTATATGGGCAAGCAGTTATAGACAATGAAAAGAAACGAATTATTAGCTTGACTAATATAAATGAAATATGGCGAATTGACGCAGTCACATAGATGACACCACAATATATAGTTTTCTGCAGAATTTAGTCACGAATAAAGTAAAAAAAAGGCACTTTGTCTATGTTATACCTGGCGTTAATTTTGATGCAATAATCACCACTCTCGACCTGAATTTCACAATTGTACACGACCAATAACTTATCTGGTTGCTGGACGAGATGGAAAAATCAGCCAGGGTACTCGGAGAGAGAACAGAGCTTTCTGACAAGACAAGCGTGTTGAACAAAGGCTGGAAGCGGGCTCCGCTGGAAGCCCACGTGGCAGCTCTTATATACAGAGCTTTCGAGTTATCTTAAAATACTACGTAAAGGTAAATAAACACGTAAAATAACTAAAAATGAAATACTGTTCTTAAAATGGAATTAGTGAAAAATAAAAATGACTCTTAAAACGCAGAGGTAAAAGAATTAACGAAAATAAAAACAAACCCGAATGTAAACAAAAGAATGTCGGGAATAAAATACGCTAAAAAGGCGTAAAAGCTCTTAAAACTGAAAAAATAAGTAAAAATGCAAAACCGATTAAACGTCTAAAGATGCTGCTGCTTAAGAAACAACCTCCCGACCTTCTTTATGCAATAAAAGCTCGAATGTTCTGTGTACAAAAGATTACGTATTGCAGTGTCATCAACACAAATATATATCCTAGCATTTGAAATGAAAACTCCTTACATCCTAAAAACATTGATAAACATTTAAAAGATGACGATGCGGCGCGACAAACGCGATTTACGTCGTAGAAGAGCAGATAGAAGTGCAGCGAATGATTCTGGTGGCATCTGGCAACTGCAACTAATGTTTATATTCATCTTTTCAGGCCAGGGGATGCTGGAATGGCCTGATATCGTTCCAGGTTGATAAGGCATCCACTTGTCATGCTGCTACGTCGACCCGGAAGCAGCGAGATGATGAAGCGGCGCCAGAGTCGTATCTAACGTCACTCGATGTCGCCAAAGGGGTTGCCAGGGGTCACTGGTGTTTCAATATTGCTTCCTCGCTCAAGATACGTTCCTGCAAAGTCATGGCGTTCAATTTCAATCTTAATTGAGGCAGGGCGCACCTTTATGTAACGTAATCGAGGGCGATTGCGCATGGACGGCGCCGTCGACCGCGACACGTTTCATTATCAGAATGGCATTTTTTCAGGATCGTCATTTTTTTTCTTGCACCTTTTTTCTCGCAATTGATTTTTCCTTTAATATAACAAAAATCAGTGCATTGAACTGTAATCCGTTTCGTTATCAGAATGGCTCTAACATGTATTTTAAGCATTTTTGGCATTTTTTCAGGATCGTGATTTTTTTTTCTTGCACCTTTTTTCTCGCAATTGATTTTTCCTTTAATATAATAAAAATCAGTGCATTGAACTGTAATCCGTTTCGTTATCAGAATGGCTCTAACGTGTATTTTAAGCATTTTTGGCATTTTTTCAGGATCGTCATTTTTTTTTCTTGCACCTTTTTTCTCGCAATTGATTTTTCCTTTAATATAACAAAAATCAGTGCATTGAACTGTAATCCGTTTCGTTATCAGAATGGCTCTAACGTGTATTTTAAGCATTTTCGGGTTTTTTTTAGGATCGTGATTTTTTTTTTCTTGCACTTTTTTTCTCGCAATTGATTTTTCCTTTAATATAATAAAAATCAGTGCATTTAACTGTAATCCGTTTCGTTATCAGAATGGCTCTAACGTGTATTTTAAGCATTTTTGGCATTTTTTCAGGATCGTCATTTTTTTTTTCTTGCACCTTTTTTCTCGCAATTGATTTTTCCTTTAATATAATAAAAACCAGTGCATTGAACTGTAATCCGTTTCGTTATCAGAATGGCTCTAACGTGTATTTTAAGCATTTTTGGCATTTTTTCAGGATCGTGATTTTTTTTTCTTGCACCTTTTTTCTCGCAATTGATTTGTTGCTGCAAGCTGCTTGGTGTTCTGGACAGGGCCCTATGATTTTTTTTTTTTTTTAATCTGCCGGTTGCGTGAGTTGGATCTACTGCGGTCCTTAAGGTGTGTTTGTGTGTGGGTTGTTTCGGCCTGACAGCGTTTTGTGTAGCCTGAACCGGCATTTGTACCATCGGTTCTGCTACCTTTTTTTGTTTTGTTTGGCAGGGTGTCGAGGCGGTTGTGGTGGCAGATGTGCTGTTGCCTCTTGTTCAGGTGACTGGGTGACGTTTGTCGGTGATCTTACGTTTTCTCGCCTGACTGATTGTGTTGTTTGTCAAATATGAGCTTTATCTGGTTGTTCAGTGCCATGGTTGCCGAGGTTTGTGTTGGGAGGAATTACTTTTAGAATCCCCATGAGTCGGATTCTCCCAGGTCGAGCAGTGGGAAGTTGTTTCGGGCTAGGGTATTTTTTGCATGTTGTCTGAAACCGACTGTTAGGTTCTGGATGTGGGCATAGGTGATAAGGATTTCTTTAGAAAGATTGTCTGGGAGTGCCAGCTGCACTGTCTGTTTTATTTTCCTTTTCTTGGCTTATTAATGGTTTCCAGGTGTTTTGAGTTGAGCTACTTCTTTTATTAGTTTTATTTCCTTTTCTTTGTCTTTTTCTGTCATGATTTCCTTTGTCTTTTTCTGTCATGATTTCCTTTGTCTTTTTCTGTCATGATTTCCTTTGTCTTTTCCTGTCACGATTTCCTGGGCACTTTTTATTTCTTCCGTTTTTGTTGAAGGATAGGATTAAGAAGGAAATGTTGAGAGAAAGAGTGGCAGTGGGAGAGTTGCGAGAGGCCAGGCTGAGGTGGTTGGGGCGCGTTGTGCGGAGAGAGGAGAGCTACGTAGGGAACAGAGTGAGGAAGGAGGTGGTTGGGCAGAGAAAGAGGGAAAGACCAAAGAGAAGATGGAAGGACTGTGTGAACGAGGATCTGATGCAAAGGGATTGAAGGAGGAAGATGCAAGAAACAGAGCACTATGGAGGGCAAAAATTCGTACCGGCAACCTCACGTGAATGGGATTAAATCCAGAAGACAAGATACAACAACAACAACAAAAAATGTAAGTAATATATGCGATCCTTAAAAAAGACAAAAATCCTTAAAATAAACGTTAGTGCCATTCTGATAATTAAACGGATTACAGTTAAATGAGCTGATTTTCGTTATGTTAAAGGAAAAAACAATTGCAAGAAAAAAGATGCAAAAAAAAAAAAATGTAAGTAATATATACGATCCTTAAAAAAGCCAAAAATACTTAAAACACACGTTAGAGCCATTCTGATAATGGAACGGATTAAAGTTAAATGCGCTGATTTTCCTTATATTAAAGGAAAAAGCAATTGCTAGAAAAAAAAGTGCAACAAAAAAATGCAAGTAATATATACGATTCTGAGAAAAACAAAAATGCTCAAAATACACGATAGAGCCATTCTGATAATGATATGGAACACAGTTAAATGAGCTGATTTTCGTTATATTAAAGGAAAAAGCAATTGCGAGAAAAAAAAGTGCAAAATCAACAACAACAAAAATGTAAGTAATATATACGATCCTGAAAAAAGTCAAAAATGCTTAAAATACACGTTAGAGTCATTCTCATGATGAAACAGATTACAGTTAAATGCGTTGATTTGCGTTATATTAAAGGAAAAGACAATTGCGAGAAAAAAGAGGTAAAAAAATGCAAGATATATGTACGGTCCTGAAAAGAAATAATTGCTTAAAATACACGATAGAGCCATTCTGATAATGAAAAGGATTACAGTTAAATGCGCTGATTTTCGTTATATTAAAGGAAAAAAGCAATTGCGAGAGGAAAGATGCAACAAAAAAATGCAAGTATTATATACGATCCTGAGAGAAATGCTTAAAATATACGTTGAAGCTATTCTGACAATGCAATGGATAACATTTTCGTTATTTTAAAGGAAAAAAGTAATTGCGAGAAAAAGGTGCAAAAATAATAAAAAAAAATAAATAAATAAATAAATAAAAACTCAAGTAATATATACGGTCCTGAAAAAAAAGCAAAAAATGATTAAAATACACGTTAGAGCCATTCTGATAATTAAACGGATTACAGTTAAATGAGCTTATTATTATTTTTTTTTTTTAAGAAAAAAATAATTGCGAGAAAAAAGGTGCAAAAAAAAATGTAAGTAATATATACGATCCTGAAAAAACATAAAATGCTTATAATACACGTTATGAATAATGAAACGAATTACAGTTAAATGCGCTGATTTTCGTATTATTAAAGGAAAAAATAATTGCGAAAAAAGGTGCAACAAAAAGAAAAATGACAGTAATATATACGATCCTGAAAAAAAGGATAAAAAGTGCTTAAAATACACTTTAGAACTACTGTGATAATGAAACGGATTACAGTTTAATGCACTGACTTCCGCTATATTAAAGGAAAAAGCAAGAGCTAGAAAAAAGGTGCAAGAAAAAAAAATGCAAGTAATACAGTATACACGATCCTGAAAAAAATGCTTAAAATACACTTTAGAGCCATTCTGATAATGGAATGGATTACAGTTAAATGTGCATATTTTCGCTATATAAAAGTAAAAATCAATTGCGAGAAAAAAGGTGCAAGAAAAAATATGCAAGTAATATATACGATCCTGAAAAAAACAAAAATGCTTTAAATACACGTTAGAGCCATTCTGAAAATGAAACGAATTACGGTTAAATGCGCATATTTTCGTTATATTAAAGGAAAAAGCAATTGCGAGAAAAAAAGTGAAAATATATATATATACGATCTTGAAAAAAAACAAAAAATCCTTAAAATACACGTTAGAGCCGTTCTGATAATGAAACGGATTACAGTAAAATACGCATATTTTCGTTATATTAAAGGAAAAAGCAATTCCGAGGGAAAAGGTGCAAGAAAAAAAAAATGCAAGTAATATACACGATCCTGAAAAAAACAAAAATGCTTAAAATACACGTTAGAGCCGTTCTGATAATGAAACGGATTACAGTTAAATAAACATATTTTCGTTATATTAAAGGAAAAAGCAATTACGAGGGAAAAGGTACAAGAAAAAAAAAATGCAAGTATGTATATTAAAGGAAAAAGCATCTCCGAAAAAAAAAGTGAAAGAAAAAAAAAATTGTCAGTGATATACACGATCCTGAAAAAAAACGAAAAGCTTGAAATACACGTTAGAGCCATTCTGATAATGAAACAGATTATAGTTAAATGCGCTGATTTCGTTATATTAAAGGAAAAAGCAATTGCGAAAAAAAGGTGCAAAAAAATGCAAATAATATAGACGATCCTGAAAAAAAGCTTAAAATACACGTTACAGCCATTCATAATGAAACGGATTACAGTTAAATGCGCTGCTTTTCGTTATATCAAAGGAAAAGGCAATTACGAGAAAAAAGGTACAAAAAAAAAAAAAAATGCAAGTAATATATACGATCCTGAAAAAGCCAAAAATCCTTAAAATGCACGTGAGAGCCATTCTGATAATGAAACGGATTACAGTTAAATGCTCTGATTTCTTTATACACAGCAATAACAACAGCCCTGTAAGGCTGCTGGACGGCATAGAACCTGATGCGTCTTACTAGAGCATTCGAATGTATGCCCAAGAACCTCGCAAATACGACTGGCCGACACACATCAAATTGGCAAAGAAATCGCCAAAGGTAACATCAAATTGATTTATTCCGACTCATCCAATGCAGACATGGTCACAGCCAACACTTTACACAAAAACCTCCTTGCTGGTGAGATGGACATCTCCTACATACACATAATAGGGTAAAAACATATAAACTAGCTGAGCAATGGATACCTTCCTGCAGAACAACAGAAATTATGACTTTGTTCTCTTTGATAATTAACCGCCTCACAATAGTACGAACAGTGGAATATCTACCGCCGCAATGAGCTCTGTAACATGTATAGCATATACGACCCACACATAATACTGCTCGACAACCATGATCTCGACAAAACAAGCAAATAAAGATACACACATATACAACATACCAAACAGATCACTCAGGTGAACGAAGCGCCATTAAAATTAACTTCAAACAAAATACACAACAACTTCACATCAGAGCTCATGGAAATTAATACACCACGTGGTTCCATCCTCAGCAACAATTTACCTACCGCCACGACGACCTCATATACTTGGCCAGGACGTATTCCAGCTCCTCAGACACAGAAAACCTACATATATACTCGGAGACTGGAATGCACAACACCACACATTCGGCTACAGCTACACAAACGCCGTGTGACGATATTTGGCATCTCGCATCCTCGACGGCACACTACAACACATCGGCCCACACTTCCCAACACGCATAAACAACTGATCAGCAACCACACCAGACATCATCCTCACAAACAAACATGCGCACCTAAACATTCACCAAACACAAGGTGATATCACAACGAGCTACCACCTCACCATCATCACCACAATACCAACAAACGCAATAACATACTATTATATATTTCCTCTACTGTGTGTGTATGTGAGTAGGTGTGTGGTTGTGTAAATGAAAGACGGAAGAATGTAGTAACGCATTTTAATATCGAAATACAAATATACGTCTCTGACCGTGACTCGAACT
>NW_028234431.1:35272375-35282375 GCF_977035675.1 Penaeus japonicus | reverse complement strand
TATATATATATATATATATATATATATACATATATATATATATATATATATATATATATATATATATATATATATATATATATATATATATATATATATATATATATATATATATATATATATATATATAACACACACACACACACACACACACACACACACACACACATATATATATATATATATATATATATATATATATATATATATATATATATATGATCCGCATAATTTCACTAATCTGTCAAATTACAGTTTGATCGGAATTAATCAGCCGTGGTCTAGAGGGATTTCCGTAACACAAATCCCAAAATGTTAGCATGATGTGATAGCACCTTTGAGTAAAACTTATCGAGACGCATTGCTCTTCTAGATAGAGATTGCTACAAAACCTCGTAAATGTAATATTACATAGGTTTCAACTAGTGAACTGAATGCTTTTCTATCTGCAGCAATAATTAAAAAAGACCAATGGTATACTAATTTATCTAGCCAGTGTATTTGGACGGCAGTCTAAGCTATTCCGTGTGTTCTTTTATTCTTTATGAACTTGGTTTATAATACAAAATCTCAGGCAAACGTTAACTTCTAATATATACTGTACAAAATTATTTTCATGACAAAAATTCCTCTAAAAGCAATTCATTCCTAAATAGCTGATTCAGAATATCCAAGTAGTATTGCAATGCTTGGATCAGTTTGGCCTTAAATACATCACAGAACATGATGCGGATCACAATACGTTTCTATATTACCTAGCACAGCAATGTAAGGGGGTATCTTACTTGGTATTGTATCTGGGTTATTTCTATCTATTTTTTATTATAATAAGGGTATTTTAATCAATTACCATTAATATACATACTCATTATACTTTTTATATAATTAGATAATCAGATTCCAGTTCTAGAAACCAAACACTTCTCAACTGAGTTCCCCTCTGACTGCGACATTTGGCTTACATTTTTCTTACTTTGACTCTAAAATAGATCGAAGAATGAAACATAATTTATTTCATTAATCGCATTACGATCGACTTGCAACGAAATGCTGACACGTTTTAAAAACTAAAAGCATAGTCTGAAGACCATTTGATAAATGTAAACTCTGAGGTAAATTTTTGATTTTACTGTAAATGCAAATATCTGTTACTCTTTTTGTTTCATTATTATTCAACCAATTGTCATCTTTACCAACGATTTATTATCATTTTGTTAATCAAAGTAACCAAGTTTAACGTTTGAACAATAAACAAAAAGTAACACATTAGCACAGTCACTTAGTCATACACACTCAACCATAAGCCATTTTTATATGTCTTGTATTCTTCGAGAAAAAAAAAACTATATACATCAATGAAATAAGATGAATGATGATAAAATAGTGATTATGAACATTTTTCAGTAACCGTGAACTCATAACACAGCACTAGTGCGAAAATCTACTTGTGTGAACAGCTATCTAAACTATACAGTATAAATGTCTCAACATATATTCGAAAAGATCTCTAACACTCAAGTTTCATGATGCATATACAAGGCCACCTACATTTTCAGTCTTTAAGTTGGCCCCTCAGTCGGGGAACCGTTGGATGTCTTGGTAGGGCTATAGAGACCTAATTTTACGGCAACTTCTTTGGGTTGCCGGGGAAGATTCCTTGTTGGAAATGGATTGAAAGTGATGGGTCTCATTGGACCTTCCAGTGAAACACTAGAAGATCGTGAGATTTTTGAAGTTTTGCAAGATGATTTCACACTCTTTCCTGCCTGCTCAGTTTCAGAACCTTGACAGCTCACCTGGTCAAGTAAAGTCACCCGAGGAGATGACATTTCTTTGGGAGATGTGGATCTGATCTCTTTTGCCTGGCTCAATGCTTCACTTAGATCTTTGGGAGATGGAGATCTGATCTCTTTTGCTAGGCTCAGTGCTTCACTTAGATTGCTATTACTTGAGTGTGACATGCGTAGTTTATGTGGCAATGAAGAACCTGAATCAACATTACTACTACAGAATGTCGTATTACTCTCAAGCTCTCTATTCGAGTTACTTCTTGTTGAAAGCATTGCGGGCTCATGCTCCTCTATGGGTGTATTGGCTGGAGTGTCTGTCTCTTTGATGCTATATATCAATGCCCCTGCGTCTTCTACTGACTTTTGCTTCATAATTCTCTCTATTAGTTCTGTATTTTCTTTTACTAATTCTTGCAATTCTACTTCACTGTTCCTTCGTTGTTGTAGGCCTTTCTTTTTGCCTTCTTTGCTTCGACTTGATTTTGAACTCTGCTGGATTAAAAAGCAGAAAATGTCAGGATCGAGAGCTATATCAGCATCTAAACTCAAGGATTTAACACCCCTCCAAAGCCTCTGTCGAATAGCTTCTGAGCTTAAATCCCTTTCACTAAAGAAATCGGTTTCCATTTCTGGCCCACTGCTTTCAAAAACAGCATCGTCCTCGCCTGTTTCATCAAAGGATATAACATTTTCCGCAGAATCAACACTGCAGGGAAAAGCTGATATCCTTCCTTCCAGTGATGCAGTCAGTGAAGATTCTCCTCGCTGTCGCCTGAAAGGGGGTTCTTCTTGCACATCTCCTAAACAAAAAATACTTTCATCTGCAGCCATCAGCGTTGATGACGTTAGTTCATCTGTAGATTTCCTAAGCTCTCGTATCGCTGATGGGTGTGGCATCTCGTCAGAAAATGGCAGTGTTGTATTGGGAGACTTTTTGGTTGTTAACAATTCTGTTTCTTGGGATATCCCTTTGATCATAAACTCTTCTAAATCATTTGATCTCTTCACAGATGATGAATAAGTTTCTGGTTTACTACACTGGATATTTCCTGATTCCTTTTCATTATTCATAAGTAACAAGGCACTTTCTTCACATTTCTTGCCAGGTAACATATCTGAACCTTTTTGATATTCTGTTGAGAGAGGTAGTTTTCCCTCTTTTGAAATTGACTCTGTCGGAGACCTTTGCATTTCTTCTTCGATTTTCTCCACAGATGTGTGTTTGACTGCTTTGATATTTTCTGCAGGTATTGGCTCAAGTTCTTTCTCATATATTTTTGAATGCGGTCCTTCTCCTTGCATTCCTGTAGTTAATATGGATTCTTTATCTTGAGATTCATCTGTTAAAGGCAACTTTGTTTTAAAATATTTGTCTAGGTGTGACAAATCTTCTTGCTCTGATGCTGTACTTGGTTCTTCATTAGGTGCGATTACTTTATCACTTTCATACTTGGCAGTCTATGTGGCAAGAGTTTCTGGGGGAAGCAAAGCTGAAATCCTCTCCTCTAATGATATCTTTGGGGGGGCAACAGACTCTGCTGCTGAAAGTCTGGTAGTGTCATCAGTGATCAAAGTCCCCATCCCTAGAGTGCTTATGTTTGCCTGAACCTGTGTTTGTGCAAACACAGGTTCCATTTCCTCGCTAGTTACTTCCGATAGTATGTTACTCTTAAATGGCTTTATCGCAGAAGGAACACTGTCATTCATAGAAACTACTTCAGTTTCTCCAGAGCTGGTTAGTAATGAAGAGAAACTGGACTTCTGATCTAATTCCTGACTATCAGCAGTGGCAGAAACATCTTTTGTAGTTCCAAGAGACAATGAATGTAACAGTAATGATTCATCATTATCTCCATGTGTAGCTGTACTGGATACTTTAGTATGAGTCTCTGAGACTCCAATGTCTGATTTGGATACCAAAGGTATGGCTGATATAAGCTTTTCACTACTACAAGCTTGGCTTGTTGTTTTTAACATGTCAGTCCCTGTAGATTTTGATTGATCAGGTTGTTCATTCTCCAAAAACGTTTTAACACCTCTTGTTGGGCATTAGGTGAATCGCTGTTTGCACTTGTCATTTGGTCAGAAATAGAGGGATAATGGCTTCCAGTCTCTATACCAGATGAAAAGTGCACAAAGCCTACATCATGGGAAGTATCTGCCTTATAGCTTTCTAAACCTAATGCAACTGTTTCACTAACCTTAAACTCAGTGTTAGAAGGTGGGTCTTCGCTAGTATTATCTGTCAGCAAGGTAGAGAGTCTTGATTTTGATATATTTTCCCTGAATGTGAAAACCTTTGACTGTACATCCGTGTCATTTCCTTCTGAAACGTCATAATCATCTTCACTCCCTGTGTAATGAAGTTTCATATTCTCATCTGAAAATATCCGCTCCGTTTCAGTCACTTCCTGTACATCAATATTGATATTGAAATGTTTTTTAGCCTGGTATGTAGGTTTTTCCATATCTCTGCCTGCATTGTTTTCACAGCCTTCTTGGTCAAACTTCGTAAAGTCTTCAAAAGAAGTTACATTAAGAATAAGAGACTCACTTTTAACTTCACTTGTCATGCTTGGATCCTTTGATTTTTGTACTGTTTCTTCTAGCAAAATTTCTTTCTCTGCCACTCGAATCTCTAGATTTTCAGTGTCAGTTTCAGCCTCTGGACATAAATTGGAAATTGATTTCCCTAGCTCCTCCAAGGGATGAAATACAAATGTCGACAATCCTGGGACACCAGAATGGATCTCAAAATCATTTTTCTTTTCGTCCTCAACTGTGATTTTAGGAGACTTTGGTGGGATGAGTGGCGAACTCATTCCAGATTCAGGGGGTGTAGAAGGTAATTCTGTCAGTGACCAATTTATGCCAGCTTTATTTTTTTGCATGATACTTGGAGATATGCTAGGAGTGTTTGAAAGAGATTTGTGTGGTGATGCACTAATGGGGGAAGTTCTTGGAGATGGTGATGGAGACAATGATGGTGACATCTTGACTGTCAGTGAGGTTTCACTTACAGGTGCAAGTGACGGGAAATCCGGGAAAGTAGTCTCAATAGGTGACCTCTGGGGTGTGACATTGTGCTGTGCACTGAATTTGTCTATCTCCTCGGGGCCTTTCATAAAGCTGACGTCACTTGGAAAGGGAATCCTTGCTATGATTTCAGCAGCAGTCAGATTTTTCCCTGCCAAGAGAACCTTCAGAGGAATCCCATAATTGGGAGAATATAAAGAGCTGGTTGGTGGAACTTCAGGTTGGACTGGAATACAGCCTTCTGCTACTTCATCATTTGGCAGACGTGGTGAAAGTGTCGGGGAAGTGGCTTGTTCTACAATCTCTCCCGGCTTTATTTCTCCCCGTGAAAAATCAGCGCGTGGCATCTCAAATTCTTCAAGCTTCAGTTCTGCTGGTGCATCATTTTGTCTATCAGTTAATGTCTTTTCAGTTCTTTCATCTTTCGGTATACTTTCCAGTTTATTTTTTTTACGTCGCTTTGTATCACTCCTTCTTGTGCATTTGATATTTCTACAAATTCCTTTACCTCCTGATGCACCTCCACTGTTTCATATTGTCTCTCTTTTTCTATGTCTGCTGCTGTCGTGTGGGGCTGCCCCTCAATCTTCAACTCTGTCCTGCCTAGTTTTATGTCTATCGATCTTACTTCAGGTTTCCTCTCCCCAAGCATTTTTACTTCTTTATAGTCAACTCCATTTTCCGATTTCATATCCTCGAGTTTAATTTCATCTATTTTGTCTCTATTTTTTCATATTTCGCATTGTCCTGTTTATCTTCTATTTCCTCTTGCTTTATTTCCCTTAATTTTTTAAACACTTGGTTATTTTCTTGCTTTATCTCTCCTGGTTCATCATTTGGTTGTAAGTCTTTTGGTTTGATTCCTTCTGGTTTATCATCTTCCTTATTTTCTAGTCTTAAATCCATTATTACATTTGCTGCTTTTGTCTCTCCTCCATTTTCACTTCTGGCTTGATTTGCTCCGTTCTAACTGGCGTTTTCTGACCTGTTCTTACTTCTGGCTTTGTTTTCTCCATTCCAACTTCTGGGTGTATCTCCTTTGTTCTTACTTCTGGCTTTGGCTCCTCCCTTCTAACTTCTGGCTTTTTCTGCCCCGTTATTGCTTCGGGCTTTATATCCTCCATTCCAACTTCTGGCTTTATCTCCTCTATTCTAACTTCTGGCTTTATATCCTCCATTCTAATTTCTGGTTGTTTTTCTCCCATTCTGACTTCTGGCTTTATCTCATCCGTTCTAATTTCTAGTTGTATTTCCTCCGTTCTAAATTCTGGCTGTATCTTCTCTGTTCTAATTTCTGGCTTTATCTCCTCCGTTCTAACATATGGCTGTATCTTCTCCGTTCTAATTTCTGGCTTTATCTTCTCCGTTCTAACATCTGGCTGTATCTTCTCCGTTCTAATTTCTGGCTTTATCTCCTCCGTTCTAACATCTGGCTGTATCTTCTCCGTTCTAATTTCTGGCTTTATCTCCTCCGTTCTAACATCTGGCTGTATCTTCTCCGTTCTAATTTCTGGCTTTATCTTCTCCGTTCTAACATCTGGCTGTATCTTCTCCGTTCTAATTTCTGGCTTTATCTCCTCCGTTCTAACATCTGGCTGTATCTTCTCCGTTCTAATTTCTGGCTTTATCTCCTCCGTTCTAACATCTGGCTGTATCTTCTCCGTTCTAATTTCTGGCTTTATCTCCTCCGTTCTAACATCTGGCTGTATCTTCTCCGTTCTAATTTCTGGCTTTGTCTCCTCCGGTCTAACTTCAGGCTGTATCTTCTCCATTTTAACTACATGCTCCATTTCCTCTGTTCTAACGCCAGGCTTTATCTCCTCTGTAATAACTTCTGGTTTTATCTCCTTTGTCGGTGCTTCCGGCTTTATTCCATCTATTCTAACTTCTGGCTTAATCTCTGGTTTCATCTCCATCGTTTGAATTCCAGGTTTTATCTCTACAGTTCCAACAACTAGCTTTATCTCTACAGCTTTAATTTCTTGTTCTTTCTCCATTACTTATTTTATTATTTTATTGGAAGCTAACAAGAGAACACTGCTGCTCTATGTCTCAAGGTAGTTAAGAGGCGGATTTTGTATGATCTTTAATATTTTCTATTAGAAGTGTAATATAGTGTACCTGTAAAGCAGCGCAGGTATTTCCATGGATACGGCAGTAATCTTGCCCCATTCCATTATCTGTTATCTGCCTGTGTTCATAATTCTGTACAACTTTTCTCCTTGCCAGTTTATGTAATTTGAGAATCTGATTTTTGAGTGACTCACAGAAAAAATGTATCTGGCACCAGCTCCATTATATACCTATCCAGATTATCAGTTTGACATTTCCATATACATTTATAACAATTTATTTCACACCGATACAAGCTCACTTAAAATTTATTTCTAAAACGTTATGCCAATTCTTACTTTGTTTTATTTCTCTATGAGGAATCATCTGAAAATAGAGAAATGACAACACAACTTGAAGGTGGGAAATTGAAGCGGCACGGGCCATTCTCCGACACTGCAGCTTGGTTCCATTATTTAAAGGTAGCGGCTGTTTATTCACCTTAATTTAACGTGATAGCATGAAACCATTCATTTTAAAAGTCTATATTCTTTGAATAATAGGTAGTGAAATCCAATGAGGATAGCCGACTGCATTTGCCCTTTCTCTCTCTCTGAAGAGGTTGTTTCAAAAAACGACCAGACTCAATTCCTACTCACCCAAGCATCCATGCCTGATGACCGAACAAAACAGAATATTGTACATACCCAACGGATACCTCCGCCACAATAGAGTTCCCGCTCCTTCTGAGTGTTCCTAATACGAACTAGACTCGGAAGGGTTCGAATACTACTACAAAATCCTCCCCAGGAATGGAACAGACCCCTCTCATTTATGCGAGGGAGTTGAGTAACAACTTTAGGGAGGTGAAAAGTGTTGTTGATGCCCTGGATGAGAGAGGACTAAGTCCCTCGGATTCAGCTCCCGCTCTATATTAAGGCGAGACTCCCTTCCCTGTCCTACAGAGGCCGGAACCACACGAGCACATCCAGAGCCCCAACAGGAGAGGCAAACCCGTAAGGAGGTAAATGTCGAGGCAGCCACGGTGTCTCCTCCTTCAAAAGATCCTTAGCAAGCCCCTCAATAATATAACGCTGTAAAGGCAAATATGAACCAGGTTTGGATTCAACGGTCTGCGAGGATTTCAAAATCGACATTTTCAATTGATTCAGAGAAGTGTAATACCGCCCAAATTAAGCTCACAGCACAGGGATATCAATGACTTCTCGGGAAGCTTAATCACCCTAGTTAAAACAACAAATGATAGCCAGCCTAATCTGTGGAGATGATGTCAGACCTCATGCCACTCACACCCACATGGATGTATTTACATATATACACACATATATGTATATATTAATATGTAGGTATATATATATATATATAGAAATATATATATATGCGTGTGTGTGTGTGTGTGTGTGATATATATATATATATATATATATATATATATATATATATATATATATATATATATATATATATATATATATATATATATATATATATATATATTCATTCGCATATACATGCATACCGACCCGGTGACCTGACTTGACTTGCCTCGATGTTGGTCACCTACCGGCTCTTGCCTTTCTTGTATCCTGTTGCTTCACCCTGTTTTATGTATAGTGGGTTTGTCTGCCATATTTTCAGCACGAAAAGGCGTTTTGCCATACATGTGTATGTGTGTGTGTGTGTGTGTGTGTGTGTGTGTGTGTGTGTGTGTGTGTGTGTGTGTGTGTGCGCGCGCGCGCCTTTGTATGTATATACCTTGTTCTAATTAGTCATGATTTGGCCAAGTTTGCTAATCTTCATATTCTATCTTAAGTTATGCGTAAAATAATAGTGAAAAATACCCCTATATCCTTGCATAATACTCATCATTTCATTTTTTACACAAGCGAAATATATCATCGTCTTTTTATACAAACGTTGGATTACATTTACAATAATAAAGTAGATATGCTACAGTTATCTTTGAAATTACAAAGGTAACGTCAATCTGTAAAACAGCAGATCCCATTGAGAAACTGCATTTCCTCGGCTAACCTTTCTCTCTCACCTTAACTATTTGATCCCCAAGCTCGTCGTCGTCCGGATTGGACCACTCATTGAAACAAAACCTTTCCGCGTGGGACCAATCCACACCCCGAGCTTGAAGGTGTTTTTCTGACAGCGTCAACCACAGCTGTGGGAACATGCAGGAAAAATGTTAGTAATGTGTGTTCAATATGAAGCAAATTGGGAAGATGATAATAATGATAATGATAATAATAGTAATAATGCTAATAATAATAATAATAATAATAATAATCATAACAATAATGATAATGATACTAATTGTAATGATAACGATAACTTTAATGATAATGGTAAGGATAATGATAGTGGTAATGATAAGGATAATGATGATGGTAATAATAATAATATTCATGATAACAATAATAATTACATCAGCAATAATGATAATAGGAATAGGAATAATAACAATAATTACATTAACTATACTAATAACATTAAAATAATAATGATAACAATAATAATAGATATATTGATAACAAGAATCATAATTGTCAGTTTTATCATTACCATTATTGTTATTATAATTGTTATTATCTTCATTATTATTACTATTACAAGTTGGATTATCATCATAATTATCATCATTAGTATTATTGTTTTTTATTTTCGTTACTATTGCTATCATTACTATTACCATGATTATTATCATTATTATGTCTATCATTATCATGCTAAATAATAAATGTAAATAATAATATGATGATAAGAAGAAAGCAAATATCAGTGTCAATAAAGCTATAGTAATAATGATTGTAGTCTTAGAATAACGAGAGCAATAAAAAAAATAATAATAATAATCCTATCTTTGCTATCAGTTCTATCATTATCATTACCCTTATCATAATGATAGCACTGTTGAAAATAATATGAATAATCAAAACATAAATCATGATAATATTTATAATACAAATAACAATGGCAAGGGTAACAACCATTCAATATAATAACAATTATACTAAAAATACAAACCACTTTTATGAGAGTAAGAACAAGACCAGCAAGACAATAATAATGATGATAAAGATAATGATAAT
>NW_028234431.1:35194639-35272275 GCF_977035675.1 Penaeus japonicus | reverse complement strand
AAAAAAATTGCTTAAAAGGCATATTGAAATACATATCAAAATATATATTAGATATTAGATATTAGAATTAAGGAATTGAAAAAATACAATTACGAGAAAAAAGGTGCAAGAAAAATATGCAGTTAATATATACGATCCTGAAAAAAAAAATGCACGTTAGAGCCATTCTGATAATGAAATGGATTACAGTTAAATGCGCTGATTTTCGTTATATTAAAGGAAAAAGGAATTGCGAGAAGAAAAGGCAAGAAAAAAGTAATATACACGATCCTGAAAAAAATGCTTAAAATACATATTGAAATGCATATTAAAATATATATTAGATATTAGATATTAGAATAAAGGAATTGGAAAAAAAAACAATTGCGAGAAAAAAGATGCAAAAAAAAATATGTAAATAATATATACGATCCTGAAAAAAAAATGCTTAAAATGATTATTAATAATACATATTAAAATATATATATATTAGATATTAGAATAGAAAATTGAAAGAAAAGCAATTGCGAGAAAAAAGGTGCACGAAAAAAAAATCTATTTGATATATACGATCCTAAAAAAGAGATATAAAATAGAATACACGTTAGAGCCTTCTGATAATGAAACGGATTACAGTTAATGCGCTGATTTCGTTATATTAAAGGAAACGCAATTGCGAGAAAAAAGGTGCAAGAAAAAAAATGCAATATATATGATCCTGAAAAAAAATGCTTAAAATGCACATTAAAATACATATTGAAATATATTAGAGTTTTAAGACATTAGAATAAAGGAATTGAAAAAAAGCAATTGCGAGAAAAAAGGTGCAAGAAAAAAAATGCAACATATATGATTCTGAAAAAAAAGCTTAAAATGCATATTAAAAATATATTATATATTAAATATAGAATAAAGAAATTGAAAAAAAAAAGAAAAAAAAAACAAAAAATGCAGATAGAGAGATATTAGAATAAAGCAATTGAAAAAAAAAAATTGCAAGAAAGAATGTGCCATATAAAAATTGCTTAAAATGCATATTAAAATACATATTAAAATATATAAAGGAATTGAAAAAAAAAAATTGCAAGAAAAAATGTGCAAGAAAAAAAAAATACGATCCTGAAAAAAATAAAATAAAATACACGTTAGAGCCATTCTGATAATGACACGGATTACAGTTAAACGCGATGATTTTCGTTATATGAAAGGAAAAAGGAATTGCGAGAAAAAAGGTACAAGAAAAAAAAAATGCAATATATACGATCCTGAAAAAAAAAATGCTTAAAATATATACGATCCTGAGAAGAAAAAAAAAATGTTTAAAAGGCATATTAAAAATACATATTAAAATATATATTATATACTAGATATTAGAATAATGGAAGTGAAAAAAAAAGCAATTCCGAGAAAAAAGGTGAAGAAAAAAAATGCAATATATACGATACTGAAAAAAATGCTTAAAATATATACGATCCTGAGAAGAAAAAAAAATGCTTAAAAGGCATATTAAAAATACATATTAAAATATATTATATATTAGATATTAGAATAATGGAAGTGAAGAAAAAAAAAATTCCGAGAAAAAGGTGCAAGAAAAAAAATGCAAGTAAAATATACGATCCTGAAAAAAAAATACACGATAGAGCCGTTCTGAAAATGAAATGGATTACAGTTAAACGCGCTGATTTTCGTTATATTAAAGGAAAAAGGAATTGCGAGAAAAAAAAGTGCAAGAAAAAAAAATACAATATATACTGTACAATCCTGAAAAAAAATGCTTAAAAGGCATATTAAAATACACATCAAAATATATATTAGATATTAGATATTAGAATTAAGGAATTGAAAAAATACAATTACGAGAAAAAAGGTGCAAGAAAAAATATGCAGGTAATATATACGATCCTGAACACAAAAAAATCGTTTTAGAGCCATTCTGATATGAAATGATTACAGTTAAATGCGCTGATTTTCGTTATATTAAAGGAAAAAGGAATTGCGAGAAGAAAAAGTGCAAGAAAAAAAAAGCAATATATACAATCCTGAAAAAAATGCTTAAAAAACAAAATTAAAAGAAAAATAAAAAAAAAAATAAAAAATAAAAAATAAAAAAAAAGAAATGGAAAAAAAACAATTGCGAGAAAAAAGATGCAAGAAAAAATATGTAAATAATATATACGATCCTGAAAAAAATGCTTAAAATGATTATTAAAAATACATATTAATATATATATATATATATATATATCTATATATATATTATATATTAGAATAGAAAATTGAAAGAAAAGCAATTGCGAGAAAAAAGGTGCACGAAAAAAAAATTTATTTGATATATACGATCCTGAAAAAGAGATATATAAAATAGAAAACACGTTAGAGCCATTCTGATAATGAAACGGATTACAGTTAAATGCGCTGATTTTCGTTATATTAAAGGAAAACGCAATTGCGAGAAAAAAGGTGCAAGAAAAAAATGCAATATATATGATCCTGAAAAAAAAATGCTTAAAAATGCACATTAAAATACATATTGAAATAGATATTAGAATAAAAAAATAAAAAAAAAGCAATTGCGAGAAAAAAGGTGCAAGAAAAAAAATGCAACATATATGATCCTGAAAAAAAAATGCTTAAAATGCATATTAAAAAATATATTATATATTAAATATTAGAATAAAGAAATTGAAAAAAAAAGAAGAAAAAAACTTAAAATGCATATAGATAGATGTTAGAATAAAGGAATTGAAAAAAAAAATTGCAAGAAAGAAGTGCCATAAAAAAATTGCTTAAAATGCATATTAAAATACTTATTAAAATATATAAAGGAATTGAAAAAAAACAATTGCAAGAAAAAAGTGCAAGAAAAAAAATACGATCCTGAAAAAAATAAAATAAAATACACGTTAGAGCCATTCTGATAATGAAACGGATTACAGTTAAACGCGATGATTTTCGTTATATGAAAGGAAAAAGAATTGCGAAAAAAAGGTACAAGAAAAAAAAAATGCAATATATACGATCCTGAAAAAAAAAATGCTTAAAATATATACGATCCTGAGAAGAAAAAATGCTTAAAAGCATATTAAAAATACATATTAAAATATATATTATATCTTAGATATTAGAATAATGGAAGTGAAAAAAAAGCAATTCCGGAAAAAAAGGTGCAAGAAAAAATGCAAGTAATATATACGATCCTGAAAAAATACACGATAGAGCCGTTCTGATAATGAAATGGATTACAGTTAAATGCGCTGATTTTCGTTATATTAAAGGAAAAAGGAATTGCGAGAAAAAAAGGTGCAAGAAAAAAAATACAATATATACAATCCTGAAAAAAAATGCTTAAAAGGCATATTAAAATACATATCAAAATATATATTAGATATTAGATATTAGAATTAAGGAATTGAAAAAATACAATTACGAGAAAAAAGGTGCAAGAAAAAATATGCAGGTAATATATACGATCCTGAAAAAAAATGCACGTTAGAGCCATTCTGATAACGAAACGGATTACAGCTAAATGCGCTGATTTTCGTTATATTAAAGGAAAAAGGAATTGCGAGAAGAAAAGGTGCAAGAAAAAAAAAGTAATATATACGATCCTGAAAAAAATGCTTAAAATACATATTGAAATGCATATTAAAATATATATTATATATTAGATATTAGAATAAAGGAATTGGAAAAAAAACAATTGCGAGAAAAAAGGTGCAAGAAAAAATATGTAAATAATATATACGATCCTGAAAAAAAATGCTTAAAATGCATATTAAGAAAACATATTAAAATATATATATATTAGATATTAGAATAGAAAATTGAAAGAAAAGCAATTGCGAGAAAAAAGGTGCACGAAAAAAAAATCTATTTGATATATACGATCCTGAAAAAGAGATATATAAAATAGAATACACGTTAGAGCCATTCTGATAATGAAACGGATTACAGTTAAATGCGCTGATTTTCGTTATATTAAAGGAAAACGCAATTGCGAGAAAAAAGGTGCAAGAAAAAAAATGCAATATATAAGATCCCTGAAAAAAAAAATGCTTAAATGCACATTAAAATACATATTGAAATATATTAAGATGTTTACATTAGAATAAAGAAAAAGAAAAAAAGCAATTGCGAGAAAAAAGGTGCAAGAAAAAAAATGCAATATATATGATCCTGAAAAAAAAATGCTTAAAATGCAAATTAAAAATATATTATATATTAAATATTAGATTTAGAATAAAGGAATTGAAAAAAAAAATTATAAAGGAATTGAAAAAATACAATTGCGAGAAAAAAGGTGCAAGAAAAAAAAAATAAAATACACGTTAGAGAATTGCGAAAAAAAGGTACAAGAAAAAAAATGCAATATAAAAAAAAATGTTAAAATATATACGATCCTGAGAAGAAAAAAAAATGCTTAAAAGGCATATTAAAGATACATATTAAAATATATATTATATATTAGATATTAAAATAATGGAAGTAAAAAAAAAGCAAATCCAAGAAAAAAGGTGCAAGAAAAAAAATGCAAGTAATATATACGATCCTGAAAAAAAAAATACACGATAAAGCCGTTCTGATAATGAAATGGATTACAGTTAAATGCGCTGATTTTCGTTATATTAAAGGAAAAAGCAATTGCGAGAAAAAAAGGTGCAAGAAAAAAAATACAATATATACAATCCTGAAAAAAATTCTTAAAAGGCATATTAAAATACATATCAAAATATATATTAGATAATAAATATTAGAATTAAGGAATTGAAAAAATACAATTACGATAAAAAAGGTTCAGGTAATATATACGATCCTGAAAAATAAAATGCACGTTAGAGCCATTCTGATAATGAAATGGATTACAGTTAAATGCGCTGATTTTCGTTATATTAAAGGAAAAAGGAATTGCGAGAAGAAAAGGTGCAAGAAAAAAAAGTAATATACACGATCCTGAAAAAAAATGCTTAAAATACATATTGAAATGCATATTAAAATATATATTATATATTAGATATTAGAATAAAGGAATTGGAAAAAAAACAATTGCGAGAAAAAAGATGCAAGAAAAAATATGTAAATAATATATACGATCCTGAAAAAAATGCTTAAAATGATTATTAAAAATACATATTGAAATATATATATATTAGATATTAGAATAGAAAATTGAAAGAAAAGCAATTGCGAGAAAAAAGGTGCACGAAAAAAAAATCTATTTGATATATACGATCCTGAAAAAGAGATATATAAAATAGAATACACGTTAGAGCCATTCTGATAATGAAACGGATTACAGTTAAATGCGCTGATTTTCGTTATATTAAAGGAAAACGCAATTGCGAGAAAAAAGGTGCAAGAAAAAAAATGCAATATATATGATCCTTAAAAAAAATGCTTAAAATGCACATTAAAATACATATTGAAATATATATTAGATGTTAGACATTAGAATAAAGGAATTGAAAAAAAGCAATTGCGAGAAAAAAGGTGCAAGAAAAAAAATGCATCATATATGATCCTGAAAAAAAAATGCTTAAAATGCATATTAAAAAATATATTATATATTAAATATTAGAATAAAGAAATTGAAAAAAAAAGAAAAAAAAATACTTAAAATGCATATAGATAGATATTAGAATAAAGGAATTGAAAAAAAAAATTGCAAGAAAGAAGGTGCCATAAAAAAAAATGCTTAAAATGCATATTAAAATACATATTAAAATATATAAAGGAATTGAAAAAAAAACAATTGCAAGAAAAAAGGTGCAAGAAAAAAAAATACGATCCTGAAAAAAACAAAATAAAATACACGTAAGAGCCATTCTGATAATGAAACGGATTACAGTTAAACGCGATGATTTTCGTTATATGAAAGTGTCGCGGTCGACGGCGCCGTCCATGCGCAATCGCCCTCGATTACGTTACATAAAGGTGCGCCCTGCCTCAATTAAGATTGAAATTGAACGCCATGACTTTGCAGGAACGTATCTTGAGCGAGGAAGCAATATTGAAACACCAGTGACCCCTGGCAACTCCTTTGGCGACATCGAGTGCCGTTAGATACGACTCTGGCGCCGCTTCATCATCTCGCTGCTTCCGGGTCGACGTAGCAGCATGACAAGTGGATGCCTTATCAACCTGGAACGATATCAGGCCATTCCATTATCCTCTGGCCTGAAAAGATGAATATAAACATTAGTTACAGTTGCCAGATGCCACCAGAATCATTCGCTGCACTTCTATCTGCTCTTCTACGACGTAAATCGCGTTGTCGCGCCGCATCGTCATCTTTTAAATGTTTATCAATGTTTTTAGGATGTAAGGAGTTTTCATTTCAAATGCTAGGATATATATTTGTGTTGATGACACTGCAATACGTAATCTTTTGTACACAGAACATTCGAGCTTTTATTGCATAAAGAAGGTCGGGAGGTTGTTTCTTAAGCAGCAGCATCTTTAGACGTTTAATCGGTTTTGCATTTTTACTTATTTTTTCAGTTTTAAGAGCTTTTACGCCTTTTTAGCGTATTTTATTCCCGACATTCTTTTGTTTACATTCGGGTTTGTTTTTATTTTCGTTAATTCTTTTACCTCTGCGTTTTAAGAGTCATTTTTATTTTTCACTAATTCCATTTTAAGAACAGTATTTCATTTTTAGTTATTTTACGTGTTTATTTACCTTTACGTAGTATTTTAAGATAACTCGAAAGCTCTGTATATAAGAGCTGCCACGTGGGCTTCCAGCTGAGCCCGCTTCCAGCCTTTGTTCAACACGCTTGTCTTGTCAGAAAGCTCTGTTCTCTCTCTTCGAGTACCCTGGCTGATTTTTCCATCTCGTCCAGCAACCAGATAAGTTATTGGTCGTGTACAGTTGTGAAATTCAGGTCGAGAGTGGTGATTATTGCATCAAAATTAACGCCAGGTATAACATAGACAAAGTGCCTTTTTTTTTTACTTTATTCGTGACTAAATTCTGCAGAAAACTATATATTGTGGTGTCATCTATGTGACTGCGTCAATTCGCCATATTTCATTTATATCAGTCAAGCTAATAATTCGTTTCTTTTAATTGTTTATAACTGCTTGCCCCTATACGCAGTTATTTTAGTACAATTATTAAGTTAATCTATATTCAGTCTTTAGGATATTGCCTAGTATCATTCCGGTATTTCCGCCTCCACATCCATTTTAGATTAATTTTATTGGGGCGACATCAACCCCGATTTCTAAGTTGATTCGTTTCGCTATCTATCTATTTTTATTGTGTTAGTTAAGGTCCCTTTTGCTACTGTTTGTATACCATCGGATATTTCTATGTATATATATGTCACATCTTGAACGGTGTCTAAGAGTGAACGTCTGTGGAGCAAAGGCCAACAACTATAAAGTTCATTTATTTTTACATGTATGTCAATTATTCTGTTATTTAATGATTACGGTATTTCTGCACATAATAAACGAAATTACCTGTGAAGTGTTTCTGAATCATATGTTTTAAATACCGAGTGAATGATTATTATTTTAAAGTTTGTATATTCATTTTAAATCATTTTAATTTGTTTCTCATTGTGGATACTTTGGCTGAAGGAGGATACGAAATACTTTACCTTAAAACGGGAAAAAAAAGTATTAATCTGAATATTGTATTTGAAACGAAGAGATCAATTTCAGCTTTCCATCTGAAGAGAATTATTCAAATATTTTATCCGAATATAAAGATTAACTTGAATTCTGTATCTGGAAAAGAAAAAAGATATTAACAATAGTATAATAATACAACTCTATCTTGATAATACTGGCAGGTTGAGCATACGTTAAAATAATTAACAAATTAAATATATTGCACCAGTATATGTGAATGAGCGATGGGTATACTCCTGGCCTATTGATTTATAAATTATTAAAAAGAAACTTGGTCACAGAAGAAACTTATGTACTTAGCTGGAAGCTGGTTTCATTGTTTTTAAAGGTTTGGATTACTACTTACCTGAGAGTTGAAGTCGCCTCAGATGATGGACTCTAGGATTACTATTTACCTATGGTTGAAATCTCCAGCTACATGTTGATTACTCTGAAGACTCGCACATATATGAATAATTAGTACACATCGAGTCGGTTTAAGCACGCAGTCTCTCAACTGTTTACTCACTCACACATTCGTTCAGTTATTCGTTCATACATTCACACATCTCATACACCCACCACGCCCCCTCGGTTCGCACGCTACCAAACCACTTTCATACACGCATATTATACACACATACATCCACGCCCACACTCCTGTTTTTCCCTTACACTCTCTTGCACACGATTCTTACACCCCCACACACACATGACGTTCCCAGACGTATAACTGGGTGGTGGCAGCAAAGGAAGAGTGACGTGCCAAGCGGGCTAATTCTATGCATATACTCATCATCACACATCTCCATATTATACTCATTTGGCATTGAGCCATTGCACTGTCATTAAGTATATCTGCACACTACATTTAGTGGTAGGCAGGACGTCTATTTGGTATTCAACGGCACTACGCCTATTCGCCACGGGTATAGGGCGTCCCGCACTACTACAGGTGCAAGAAAAAAAATGCAATATATATGATCCTGAAAAAAAATGCTTAAAATGCACATTAAAATACATATTGAAATATATATTTGATGTTAGACATTAGAATAAAGGAATTGAAAAAAAGCAATTGCGAGAAAAAAGGTGCAAGAAAAAAAATGCAACATATATAATCCTGAAAAAAAATGCTTAAAATGCATATTAAAAAATATATTATATATTAAATATTAGAATAAAGAAACTGAAAAAAAAGAAAAGAAAAAAAAATACTTAAAATGCATATAGATAGATATTAGAATAAAGGAATTGAAAAAAAAATTGCAAGAAAGAAGGTGCCATAAAAAAAATTGCTTAAAATGCACATTAAAATACATATTAAAATATATAAAGGAATTGAAAAAAAACTATTGCAAGAAAAAAGGTGCAAGAAAAAAAAATACGATCCTGAAAAAAATAAAATAAAATACACGTTAGAGCCATTCTGATAATGAAACGGATTACAGTTAAACGCGATGATTTTCGTTATATGAAAGGAAAAAGGAATTGCGAGAAAAAAGGTACAAGAAAAAAAAATGCAATATATACGATCCTGAAAAAAAAAATGCTTAAAATATATACGATCCTGAGAAGAAAAAAAAAATGCTTAAAAGGCATATTAAAAATACTTATTAAAATATATATTATATATTAGATATTAGAATAATGGAATTCAAAAAATAGCAATTCCGAGAAAAAAGGTGCAAGAAAAAAAATGCAAGTAATATATACGATCCTGAAAAAAATACACGATAGAGCCGTTCTGAAAATGAAATGGATTACAGTTAAATGCGCTGATTTTCGTTATATTAAAGGAAAACGCAATTGCGAGAAAAAAGGTGCAAGAAAAAAAATGCAATATATATGATCCTGAAAAAAAAAAAAATGCAATATATATGATCCTGAAAAAAAAAATGCTTAAAATGCACATTAAAATACATATTGAAATATATATTAGATGTTAGATATAAGAATAAAGGAATTGAAAAAAAGCAATTGCGAGAAAAAAGGTACAAGAAAAAAAATGCAACATATATGATCCTGAAAAAAAAATGCTTAAAATGCATATTAAAAAATATATTATATATTAAATATTAAAATAAAGAAATTGAAAAAAAAGAAAAGAAAAAAAAAATGCTTAAAATGCATATAGATAGATATTAGAATAAAGGAATTAAAAAAAAAAATTGCAAGAAAGAAGGTGCCATAAAAAAAATTGCTTAAAATGCATATTAAAATACATATTAAAATATATAAAGGAATTGAAAAAAAAAACAATTGCAAGAAAAAAGGTGCAAGAAAAAAAAATACGATCCTGAAAAAAATAAAATAAAATACACGTTAGAGCCATTCTGATAATGAAACGGATTACAGTTAAACGCGATGATTTTCGTTATATGAAAGGAAAAAGGAATTGCGAGAAAAAAGGTACAAGAAAAAAAAATGCAATATATACGATCCTGAAAAAAAAATGCTTAAAATATATACGATCCTGAAAAAAAAATGCTTAAAATATATACGATCCTGAAAAAAAAAAAAAATGCTTAAAAGGCATATTAAAAATATATATTATATATTAGATATTAGAATAATGGAAGTGAAAAAAAAAGCAATTCCGAGAAAAAAGGTGCAAGAAAAAATATGCAGGTAATATATACGATCCTGAAAAAAGAAATGCACGTTAGAGCCATTCTGATAATGAAATGGATTACAGTTAAATGCGCTGATTTTCGTTATATTAAAGGAAAAAGGAATTGCGAGAAGAAAAGGTGCAAGAAAAAAAGAGTAATATACACGATCCTGAAAAAAATGCTTAAAATACATATTGAAGTGCATATTAAAATATATATTATATATTAGATATTAGAATAAAGGAATTGGAAAAAAAAAACAATTGCGAGAATAAAGATGCAAGAAAAAATATGTAAATAATATATAAGATCCTGAAAAAAATGCTAAAATGATTATTAAAAATACATATTAAAATATATATATATTAGATATTAGAATAGAAAATTGAAAGAAAAGATATTGCGAGAAAAAAGGTGCACGAAAAAAAAATCTATTTGATATATACGATCCTGAAAAAGAGATTTATAAAATAGAATACACGTTAGAGCCATTCTGATAATGAAACGGATTACAGTTAAATGCGCTGATTTTCGTTATATTAAAGGAAAACGCAATTGCGAGAAAAAAGGTGCAAGAAAAAAAATGCAATATATATGATCCTGAAAAAAAAAATGCTTAAAATGCACATTAAAATACATATTTAAATATATATCAGATGTTAGACATTAGAATAAAGGAATTGAAAAAAAGCAATTGCGAGAAAAAAGGTGCAAGAAAAAAAAGGCAACATATATGATCCTGAAAAAAAATGCTTAAAATGCATATTAAAAAATATATTATATATTAAATATTAGAATAAAAAAATAGAAAAAAAAGAAAAGAAAAAAAAAATACTTAAAATGCATATAGATAGATATTAGAATAAAGGAATTGAAAAAAAAATATTGCAAGAAAGAAGGTGCCATAAAAAAAATTGCTTAAAATGCATATTAAAATACATATTAAAATATATAAAGGAATTGAAAAAAAATACAATTGCAAGAAAAAAGATGCAAGAAAAAAAAATACGATCCTGAAAAATATAAAATAAAATACACGTTAGAGCCATTCTGATAATGAAACGGATTACAGTTAAACGCGATGATTTTCGTTATATGAAAGGAAAAAGGAATTGCGAGAAAAAAGGTACAAGAAAAAAAAATGCAATATATATGATCCTGACAAAAAATGCTTAAAATATATACGATCCTGAGAAGAAGAAAAAAATGCTTAAAAGGCATATTAAAAATACATATTAAAATATATATTATATATTAGATATTAGAATAATTGAAGTGAAAAAAAGGAATTCCGAGAAAAAAGGTGCAAGAAAAAAAATGCAAGTAATATATACGATCCTGAAAAAAAATACACGATAGAGCCGTTCTGAAAATGAAATGGATTACAGTTAAATGCGCTGATTTTCGTTATATTAAAGGAAAAAGGAATTTCGAGAAAAAAAAGTGCAAGAAAAAAAATGCAATATATATGATCCTGAAAAAAAATGCTTAAAAGGCATATTAAAATACATATCAAAATATATATTTGATATTAGATATTAGAATTAAGGAATTGAAAAAATACAATTACGAGAAAAAAGGTGCAAGAAAAAATATGCAGGTAATATATACGATCCTGAAAAAAAAAATGCACGTTAGAGCCAATCTGATAATGAAATGGATTACAGTTAAATGCCCTGATTTTCGTTATATTAAAGGAAAAAGGAATTGCGAGAAGAAAAGGTGCAAGGAAAAAAAGTAATATACACGATCCTGAAAAAGATGCTTAAAATACATATTGAAATGCATATTAAAATATATATTATATATTAGATATTAGAATAAAGGAATTGGAAAAAAAAAACAATTGCGAGAAAAAAGATGCAAGAAAAAATATGTAAATAATATATACGATCCTGAGAAGAAAAAAAAATGCTTAAAAGGCATATTAAAAATACATATTAAAATATATATTATATATTAGATATTAGAATAATGGAATTGAAAAAAAAGCAATTCCGAAAAAAAAGGTGCAAGAAAAAAAATGCAAGTAATATATACGATCCTGAAAAAAAATACACGATAGAGCCGTTCTGAAAATGAAATGGATTACAGTTAAATGCGCTGATTTTCGTTATATTATAGGAAAAAGAAATTGCGAGAAAAAAAAGTGCAAGAAAAAAAATACAATATATACAATCCTGAAAAAAAATGCTTAAAAGCCATATTAAAATACATATCAAAATATATATTAGATATAAGATATTAGAATTAAGGAATTGAAAAAAAGCAATTACGAGAAAAAAGGTGCAAGAAAAAATATGCAGGTAATATATACGATCCTGAAAAAAAAATGCACGTTAGAGCCATTCTGATAATGAAATGGATTACAATTAAATGCGAGAAGAAAAGGTGCAAGAAAAAAAAATACACACGATCCTGAAAAAAATGCTTAAAATACATATTGAAATGCATATTAAAATATATATTATATATTGGATATTAAAATAAAGGAATTGGAAAAAAAACAATTGCGAGAAAAAAGATGCAAGAAAAAATATGTAAATAATATATCCGATCCTGAAAAAAATGCTTGAAATGATTATTAAAAATACATATTAAAATATATATATATTAGATATTAGAATAGAAAATTGAAAGAAAAGCAATTGCGAGAAAAAAGGTGCACGAAAAAAAAAATCTATTTGATATATACGATCCTGAAAAAGAGATATATAAAATAGAATACACGTTAGAGCCATTCTGATAATGAAACGGATTATAGTTTAATGCGCTGATTTTCGTTATATTAAAGGAAAACGCAATTGCGAGAAAAAAGGTGCAAGAAAAAAAATGCAATATATATGATCCTGAAAAAAAAATGCTTAAAATGCACATTAAAATACATATTGAAATATATATTAGATGTTAGAAATTAGAATAAAGGAATTGAAAAAAAGCAATTGCGAGAAAAAAGGTGCAAGAAAAAAAATGCAACATATATGATCCTGAAAAAAAATGCTTAAAATGCATATTAAAAAATATATTATATATTAAATATTAGAATAAAGAAATTGAAAAAAAAGAAAAGAAAAAAAATACTTAAAATGCATATAGATAGATATTAGAATAAAGGAATTAAAAAAAAAATTGCAAGAAAGAAGGTGCGATTAAAAAACTTGCTTAAAATGCATATTAAAATACATATTAAAATATATAAAAGAATTGAAAAAAAAACAATTGCAAGAAAAAAGGTGCAAGAAAAAAAAATACGATCCTGAAAAAAATAAAATAAAATACACGTTAGAGCCATTCTGATAATGAAACAGATTACAGTTAAACGCGATGATTTTCGTTATATGAAAGGAAAAAGGAATTGCGAGAAAAAAGGTACAAGAAAAAAAAAATGCAACATATACGATCCTGAAAAAAAAATGCTTAAAATATATACGATCCTAAAAAAAATGCTAAATATATATTATATATTAGATATTAGAATAAAGGAATTGGAAAAAAAAACAATTGGGAGAAAAAAGATGCAAGAAAAAATATGTAAATGATATATACGATCCTGAAAAAAAATGCTTAAAATATATACGATCCTGAGAAGAAAAAAAAATGTTTAAAAGGCATATTAAAAATACATATTAAGATATATATTATATATTAGATATTAGAATAATGGAAGTGAAAAAAAAGCAATTCCGAGAAAAAACGTGAAGAAAAAAAATGCAATATATACGATCCTGAAAAAAAAATGCTTAAATTATATACGATCCTGAGAAGAAAAAAAAATGCTTAAAAGGCATATTAAAAATACATATTAAAATATATATTATATATTAGATATTAGAATAATGGAAGTGAAAAAAAAGCAATTCCGAGAAAAAAGGTGCAAGAAAAAAAATGCAAGTAAAATATACGATCCTGAAAAAAAATACACGATAGAGCCGTTCTGAAAATGAAATGGATTACAGTTAAACGCGCTGATTTTCGTTATATTAAAGGAAAAAGGAATTGGGAGAAAAAAAAGTGCAAGAAAAAAAATACAATATATACAATCCTGAAAAAATTGCTTAAAAGGCATATTAAAATACATATCAAAATATATATTAGATATTAGATATTAGAATTAAGGAATTGAAAAAATACAATTACGAGAAAAAAGGTGCAAGAAAAAATATGCAGGTAATATATACTATCCTGAAAAAAAAAAAGCACGTTAGAGCCATTCTGATAATGAAATGGATTACAGTTAAATGCGCTGATTTTCGTTATATTAAAGGAAAAAGGAATTGCGAGAAGAAAAGGTGCAAGAAAAAAAAGTAATATACACGATCCTGAAAAAAATGCTTAAAATATATATTGAAATGCACATTAAAATATATATTATATATTAGATATTAGAATATAGGAATTGGAAAAAAAAAACAATTGCGAGAAAAAAGATGCAAGAAAAAATATGTAAATAATATATACGATCCTGAAAAAAATGCTTAAAATGATTATTAAAAATACATATGAAACTATATATATATTAGATATTAGAATAGAAAATTGAAAGAAAAGCAATTGCGAGAAAAAAGGTGCACGAAAAAAAAATCTATTTGATATATACGATCCTGAAAAAGAGATATATAAAATAGAATACACGTTAGAGCCATTCTGATAATGAAACGGATTACAGTTAAATGGGCTGATTTTCGTTATATTAAAGGAAAACGCAATTGCGAGAAAAAAGGTGCAAGAAAAAAAATGCAATATATATGATCCTGAAAAAAAGCTTAAAATGCACATTAAAACACATATTGAAATATATATTAGATGTTAGACATTAGAATAAAGGAATTGAAAAAAAGCAATTGCGAGAAAAAAGGTGCAAGAAAAAAAATGCAACATATATGATCCTGAAAAAAAAAATGCTTAAAATGCATATTAAAAAATATATTATATATTAAATATTAGAATAAAGAAAATGAAAAAAAAGAAAAGAAAAAAAAATACTTAAAATGCATATAGATAGATATTAGAATAAAGGAATTGAAAAAAAAAAAAATTGCAAGAAAGAAGGTGCCATAAAAAAATTGCTTAAAAAGCATATTAAAATACATATTAAAATATATAAAGGAATATAAATAAAAACAATTGCAAGAAAAAAGGTGCAAGAAAAAAAAAATACGATCCTGAAAAAAATAAAATAAAATACACGTTAGAGCCATTCTGATAATGAAACTGATTACAGTTAAACGCGATGATTTTCGTTATATGAAAGGAAAAAGGAATTACGAGAAAAAAGGTACAAGAAAAAAAAATGCAATATATACGATCCTGAAAAAAAAAATGCTTCAAATATAAACGATCCTGAGAAGAAAAAAAAATGCTTAAAATGCATATTAAAAATACATATTAAAATATATATTATATATTAGATATTAGAATAATGGAAGTGAAAAAAAAGCAATTCCGAGAAAAAAAGGTGAGAGAAAAAAAATGCAAGTAATATATACGATCCTGAAAAAAAAATACACGATAGAGCCGTTCTGAAAATGAAATGGATTACAGTTAAATGCGCTGATTTTCGTTATATTAAAGGAAAAAGGAATTGCGAGAAAAAAAAGTGCAAGAAAAAAAATACAAAATATACAATCCTGAAAAAAATGCTTAAAAGGCATATTAAAATACATATCAAAATATATATTAGATATTAGATATTAGAATTAAGGAATTGAAAAAATACAATTACGAGAAAAAAGGTGCAGGAAAAAATATGCAGGTAATATATACGATCCTGAAAAAAAAAATGCACGTTAGAGCCATTCTGATAATGAAATGGATTACAGTAAATGCGCTGATTTTCGTTATATTAAAGGAAAAAGGAATTGCGAGAAGAAAAGATGCAAGAAAAAAAAAGTAATATACACGATCCTGAAAAAGATGCTTAAAATACATATTGAAATGCATATTAAAAAATATATTATATATTAGATATTAGAATAAAGGAATTGGAAAAAAAACAATTCCGAGATAAAAAATGCAAGAAAAAATATGTAAATAATATATACGATCCTGAGAAGAAAAAAAAAATGCTTAAAAGGCATATTAAAAATACATATTAAAATATATATTATATATTAGATATTAGAATAATGGAAGTGAAAAAAAAAGCAATTCCGAGAAAAAAGGTGCAAGAAAAAAAATGCAAGTAATATATACGATCCTGAAAAAAAAATACACGATAAAGCCGTTCTGAAAATGAAATGGATTACAGTTAAATGCGCTGATTTTCGTTATATTAAAGAAAAAAGGAATTGCGAGAAAAAAAAGTGCAAGAAAAAAAATACAATACATACAATCCTGAAAAAAATTGCTTAAAAGCCATATTAAAATACATATCAAAATATATATTAGATATTAGATATTAGAATTAAGGAATTGAAAAAATACAATTACGAGAAAAAAGGTGCAAGAAAAAATATGCAGGTAATATATACGATCCTGAAAAAAAAAAATGCACGTTAGAGCCATTCTGATAATGAAATGGATTACAGTTAAATGCGAGAAGAAAAGGTGCAAGAAAAAAAAAATATACACGATCCTGAAAAAAATGCTTAAAATACATATTGAAATGCATATTAAAATATATATTATATATTAGATATTAAAATAAAGGAATTGGAAAAAAAAACAATTGCGAGAAAAAAGATGCAAAAGAAAAAATATGTAAATAATATATACGATCCTGAAAAAAATGCTTGAAATGATTATTAAAAATACATATTAAAATATATATATATTAGATATTAGAATAGAAAATTGAAAGAAAAGCAATTGCGAGAAAAAAGGTGCACGAAAAAAAAATCTATTTGATATATACGATCCTGAAAAAGAGATATATAAAATAGAATACACGTTAGAGCCATTCTGATAATGAAACGGATTATAGTTTAATGCGCTGATTTTTGTTATATTAAAGGAAAACGCAATTGCGAGCAAAAAGGTGCAAGAAAAAAAATGCAATATATATGATCCTGAAAAAAAAATGCTTAAAATGCACATTAAAATACATATTGAAATATATATTAGATGTTAGAAATTAGAATAAAGGAATTGAAAAAAAGCAATTGCGAGAAAAAAGGTGCAAGAAAAAAAATGCAACATATATGATCCTGAAAAAAAATGCTTAAAATGCATATTAAAAAATATGTTATATATTAAATATTAGAATAAAGAAATTGAAAAAAAATAAAAGAAAAAAAATACTTAAAATGCATATAGATAGATATTAGAATAAAGGAATTAAAAAAAAAATTGCAAGAAAAAAGGTGCCATAAAAAAATTGCTTAAAATGCATATTAAAATACATATTAAAATATATAAAGGAATTGAAAAAAAAAAACAATTGCAAGAAAAAAGGTGCAAGAAAAAAAAAATACGATCCTGAAAAAAATAAAATAAAATACACGTTAGAGCCATTCTGATAATGAAACAGATTACAGTTAAACGCGATGATTTTCGTTATATGAAAGGAAAAAGGAATTGCGAGAAAAACGGTACAAGAAAAAAAAAATGCAATATATACGATCCTGAAAAAAAAATGCTTAAAATATATACGATCCTGGAAAAAATGCTTAAAATACATATTGAAATGCATATTAAAATATATATTATATATTAGATATTAGAATAAAGGAATTGGAAAAAAAACAATTGCGAGAAAAAAAATGCAAGAAAAAATATGTAAACAATATATACGATCCTGAAAAAAATGCTTAAAATGATTATTAAAAATACATATTAAAATATATATATATTAGATATTAGAATAGAAAATTGAAAGAAAAGCAATTGCGAGAAAAAAGGTGAACGAAAAAAAAAATCTATATGATATATACGACCCTGGAAAAGAGATATATAAAATAGAATACACGTTAGAGCCATTCTGATAATGAAACGGATTACAGTTAAATGCGCTGATTTTCGTTATATTAAAGGAAAACGCAATTGCGAGAAAAAAGGTGCAAGAAAAAAAATGCAAGTAATATATACGATCCTGAAAAAAATACACGATAGAGCCGTTCTGAAAATGAAATGGATTACAGTTAAATGCGCTGATTTTCGTTATATTAAAGGAAAAAGGAATTGCGAGAAAAAAAAGTGCAAGAAAAAAAATACAATATATACAATCCTGAAAAAATTGCTTAAAAGGCATATTAAAATACATATCAAAATATATATTAGATATTAGATATTAGAATTAAGGAATTGAAAAAATACAATTACGAGAAAAAAGGTGCAAGAAAAAATATGCAGGTAATATATACTATCCTGAAAAAAATGCACGTTAGAGCCATTCTGATAATGAAATGGATTACAGTTAAATGCGCTGATTTTCGTTATATTAAAGGAAAAAGGAATTGCGAGAAGAAAAGGTGCAAGAAAAAAAAAGTAATATACAGGATCCTGAAAAAAAAATGCTTAAAATGCATATTAAAAAATATATTATATATGAAATATTAGAATAAAGAAATTGAAAAAAAGAAAAGAAAAAAAATATTTAAAATGCATATAGATAGATATTAGAATAAAGGAATTGAAAAAAAAAATTGCAAGAAAGAAGGTGCCATAAAAAAATTGCTTAAAATGCATATTAAAATACATATTAAAATATATAAAGGAATTGAAAAAAAAAACAATTGCAAGAAAAAAGGTGCAAGAAAAAAAAATACGATCCTGAAAAAATAAAATAAAATACACGTTAGAGCCATTCTGATAATGAAACGGATTACAGTTAAACGCGATGATTTTCGTTATATGAAAGGAAAAAGGAATTGCGAGAAAAAAGGTACAAGAAAAAAAATGCAATATATACGATCCTGAAAAAAAAAATGCTTAAAATATATACGATCCTGAGAAGAAACAAAAATTCTTAAAAGGCATATTAAAAATACATATTAAAATATATATTATATATTAGATATTAGAATAATGGAAGTGAAAAAAAAGGAATTCCGAGAAAAAAGGTACAAGAAAAAATATGCAGGTAATATATACGATCCTGAAAAAAAAAAATGCACGTTAGAGCCATTCTGATAATGAAATGGATTACAGTTAAATGCGCTGATTTTCGTTATATTAAAGGAAAAAGGAATTGCGAGAAGAAAAGGTGCAAGAAAAAAAAAGTAATATACACGATCTTGAAAAAAATGGTTAAAATACATATTGAAATGCATATTAAAATATATATTAGATATTAGATATTAGAATAAAGGAATTGGAAAAAAAACAATTGCGAGAAAAAAGATGCAAGAAAAAATATGTAAATAATATATACGATCCTGAAAAAAAAATGCTTAAAATGATTATTAAAAATACATATTAAAATATATATATATTAGATATTAGAATAGAAAATTGAAAGAAAAGCAATTGCGAGAAAAAAGGTGCACGAAAAAAAAAAATCTATTTGATATATACGATCCTGAAAAAGAGATATATAAAATAGAATACACGTTAGAGCCATTCTGATAATGAAACGGATTACAGTTAAATGCGCTGATTTTCGTTATATTAAAGGAAAACGCAATTGCGAGAAAAAAGGTGCAAGAAAAAAAATGCAATATATATGATCCTGAAAAAAAAAATGCTTAAAATGCACATTAAAATACATATTGAAATATATATTAGATTTTAGACATTAGAATAAAGGAATTGAAAAAAAGCAATTGCGAGAAAAAAGGTGCAAGAAAAAAAATGCAACATATATGATCCTGAAAAAAAATGCTTAAAATGCATATTAAAAAATATATTATATATTAAATATTAGAATAAAGAAATTGAAAAAAAAGAAAAAAAAACTTAAAATGCATATAGATAGATATTAAAATAAAGGAATTGAAAAAAAAAATTGCAAGAAAGAAGGTGCCATAAAAAAATTGCTTAAAATGCATATTAAAATACATATTAAAATAAATAAAGGCATTGAAAAAAAAAACAATTGCAAGAAAAAAGGTGCAAGAAAAAAAAAATACGATCCTGAAAAAAATAAAATAAAATACACGTTAGAGCCATTCTGATAATGAAACGGATTACAGTTAAACGCGATGATTTTCGTTATATGAAAGGAAAAAGCAATTCCGAGAAAAAAGGTGAAGAAAAAAAATGCAATATATACGATCCTGAAAAAAAATGCTTAAAATATATACGATCCTGAGAAGAAAAAAAAAATGCTTAAAAGGCATATTAAAAATACATATTAAAATATATATTATATATTAGATATTAGAATAATGGAAGTGAAAAAAAAGCAATTCCGAGAAAAAAGGTGCAAGAAAAAAAATGCAAGTAAAATATACGATCCTGAAAAAAAATACACGATAGAGCCGTTCTGAAAATGAAATGGATTACAGTTAAACGCGCTGATTTTCGTTATATTAAAGGAAAAATGAATTGCGAGAAAAAAAAGTGCAAGAAAAAAAATACAATATATACTGTACAATCCTGAAAAAAATTGCTTAAAAGGCATATTAAAATACACATGAAAATATATATTAGATATTAGATATTAGAATTAAGGAATTGAAAAAATACAATTACGAGATAAAAGGTGCAAGAAAAAATATGCAGGTAATATATACGATCCTGAAAAAAAAATGCAAGTTAGAGCCATTCTGATAATGAAATGGATTACAGTTAAATGCGCTGATTTTCGTTATATTAAAGGAAAAAGGAATTGCGAGAAGAAAAGGTGCAAGAAAAAAAGAGTAATATACACGATCCTGAAAAAAATGCTTAAGATACATATTGAAATGCATATTAAAATATATATTATATATTAGATATTAGAACAAAGGAATTGGAAAAAAAACAATTGCGAGAAAAAAGATGCAAGAAAAAATATGTAAATAATATATACGATCCTGAAAAAAATGCTTAAAATGATTATTAAAAATACATATTAAAATATATATATAAGATATTAGAATAGAAAATTGAAAGAAAAGCAATTGCGAGAAAAAAGGTGCACGAAAAAAAAATCTATTTGATATATACGATCCTGAAAAAGAGATATATAAAATAGAATACACGTTAGAGCCATTCTGATAATGAAACGGATTACAGTTAAACGCGATGATTTTCGTTATATGAAAGGAAAAAGGAATTGCGAGAAAAAAGGTACAAGAAAAAAAAATGCAATATATACGATCCTGAGAAGAAAAAAAAATGCTTAAAAGGCATATTAAAAATACATATTAAAATATATATTATATATTAGATATTAGAATAATGGAAGTGAAAAAAAAGCAATTCCGAGAAAAAAGGTGCAAGAAAAAAAATGCAAGTAAAATATACGATCCTGAAAAAAAATACACGATAGAGCCGTTCTGAAAATGAAATGGATTACAGTTAAACGCGCTGATTTTCGTTATATTAAAGGAAAAAGGAATTGCGAGAAAAAAAAGTGCAAGAAAAAAAATACAATATATACTGTACAATCCTGAAAAAAATTGCTTAAAAGGCATATTAAAATACACATCAAAATATATATTAGATATTAGATATTAGAATTAAGGAATTGAAAAAATACAATTACGAGAAAAAAGGTGCAAGAAAAAATATGCAGGTAATATATACGATCCTTAAAAAAAAATGCATGTTAGAGCCATTCTGATAATGAAATGGATTACAGTTAAATGCGCTGATTTTCGTTATATTAAAGGAAAAAGGAATTGCGAGAAGAAAAGGTGCAAGAAAAAAAATAGTAATATACACGATCCTGAAAAAAATGCTTAAAATACATATTGAAATGCATATTAAAATATATATTATATATTAAATATTAGAATAAAGGAATTGGAAAAAAAACAATTGCGAGAAAAAAGATGCAAGAAAAAATATGTAAATAATATATACGATCCTGAAAAAAACGCTTAAAAGGATTATTAAAAATACATATTAAAATATATATATATATTAGATATTAGAATAGAAAATTGAAAGAAAAGCAATTGCGAGAAAAAAGGTGCACGAAAAAAAAATCTATTTGATATATACGATCCTGAAAAAGAGATATATAAAATAGAATACACGTTAGAGCCATTCTGATAATGAAACGGATTACAGTTAATTGCGCTGATTTTCGTTATATTAAAGGAAAACGCAATTGCGAGAAAAAAGGTGCAAGAAAAAAAATGCAATATATAAGATCCTGAAAAAAAAAATGCTTAAAATGCACATTAAAATACATATTGAAATATATATTAGATGTTAGACATTAGAATAAAGGAAATGAAAAAAAAGCAATTGCGAGAAAAAAAGGTGCAAAAAAAAAATGCAATATATATGATCCTGAAAAAAAAATGCTTAAAATGCACATTAAAATACATATTGAAATATATATTAGATGTTAGACATTAGAATAAAGGAATTGAAAAAAAAAATTGCAAGAAAGAAGGTGCCATAAAAAAAATTGTTTAAAATGCATATTAAAATACATGTTCAAATATATAAAGGAATTGAAAAAAAAACAATTGCAAGAAAAAAGGTGCAAGAAAAAAAAATACGATCCTGAAAAAAATAAAATAAAATACACGTTAGAGCCATTCTGATAATGAAACGGATTACAGTTAAACGCGATGATTTTCGTTATATGAAAGGAAAAAGGAATTGCGAAAAAAAGGTACAAGAAAAAAAAAATGCAATATATACGATCCTGAAAAAAAAAATGCTTAAAATATATACGATCCTGAGAAGAAAAAAAATGCTTAAAAGGCATATTAAAAATACATATTAAAATATATATTATATATTAGATATTAGAATAATGGAAGTGAAAAAAAAGCAATTCCTAGAAAAAAGGTGCAAGAAAAAAAATGCAAGTAATATATACGATCCTGAAAAAAATACACGATAGAGCCGTTCTGAAAATGAAATGGATTACAGTTAAATGCGCTGATTTTTGTTATATTAAAGGAAAAAGGAATTGCGAGAAAAAAAATACAATATATACAATCCTGAAAAAAATTGCTTAAAAGGCATATTAAAATACATATCAAAATATATATTAGATATTAGATATTAGAATTAAGGAATTGAAAAAATACAATTACGAGAAAAAAGGTGCAAGAAAAAATATGCAGGTAATATATACGATCCTGAAAAAAAATGCACGTTAGAGCCATTCTGATAATGAAATGGATTACAGTTAAATGCGCTGATTTTCGTTATATTAAAGGAAAAAGGAATTGCGAGAAGAAAAGGTGCAAGAAAAAAAAAGTAATATACACGATCCTGAAAAAGATGCTTAAAATACATATTGAAATGCATATTAAAATATATATTATATATTAGATATTAGAATAAAGGAATTGGAAAAAAAACAATTGCGAGAAAAAAGAAAAAATATGTAAATAATATATACGATCCTGAGAAGAAAAAAAAATGCTTAAAAGGCATATTAAAAATACATATTAAAATATATATTATATATTAGATATTAGAATAATGGAAGTGAAGAAAAAGCAATTGCGAGAAAAAAGGTGCAAGAAAAAAAATGCAAGTAATATATACGATCCTGAAAAAAAAATACACGATAGAGCCGTTCTGAAAATGAGATGGATTACAGTTAAATGCGCTGATTTTCGTTATATTAAAGGAAAAAGGAATTGCGAGAAAAAAAAGTGCAAGAAAAAAAAGTAATATACACGATCCTGAAAAAGATGCTTTAAATACATATTGAAATGCATATTGAAATATATATTATATATTAGATATTAGAATAAAGGAATTGGAAAAAAAACAATTGCGAGAAAAAAGATGCAAGAAAAAATATGTAAATAATATATACGATCCTGAGAAGAAAAAAAAATGCTTAAAAGGCATATTAAAGATACATATTAAAATATATATTATATATTAGATATTAGAATAATGGAAGTGAAAAAAAATCAATTCCAAGAAAAAAGGTGCAAGAAAAAAAATGCAAGTAATATATACGATCCTGAAAAAAAAATACACGATAGAGCCGTTCTGAAAATGAAATGGATTACAGTTAAATGCGCTGATTTTCGTTATATTAAAGGAAAAAGGAATTGCGAGAAAAAAAGTGCAAGAAAAAAAATACAATATATACAATCCTGAAAAAAAAAGCGTAAAAGGCATATTAAAATACATATCAAAATATATATTAGATATTAGATATTAGAATTAAGGAATTGAAAAAATACAATTACGAGAAAAAAGGTGCAGGTAATATATACGATCCTGAAAAATAAAATGCACGTTAGAGCCATTCTGATAATGAAATGGATTACAGTTAAATGCGCTGATTTTCGTTATATTAAAGGAAAAAGGAATTGCGAGAAGAAAAGGTGCAAGAAAAAAAAGTAATATACACGATCCTGAAAAAAATGCTTAAAATACATATTGAAATGCATATTAAAATATATATTATATATTAGATATTAGAATAAAGGAATTGGAAAAAAAACAATTGCGAGAAAAAAGATGCAAGAAAAAATATGTAAATAATATATACGATCCTGAAAAAAATGCTTAAAATGATTATTAAAAATACATATTAAAATATATATATATTAGATATTAGAATAGAAAATTGAAAGAAAAGCAATTGCGAGAAAAAAGGTGCACGAAAAAAGAATCTATTTGATATATACGATCCTGAAAAAGAGATATATAAAATAGAATACACGTTAGAGCCATTCTGATAATGAAACGGATTACAGTTAAATGCGCTGATTTTCGTTATATTAAAGGAAAACGCAATTGCGAGAAAAAAGGTGCAAGAAAAAAAATGCAATATATATGATCCTGAAAAAAAATGCTTAAAATGCACATTAAAATACATATTGAAATATATATTAGATGTTAGACATTAGAATAAAGGAATTGAAAAAAAGCAATTGCGAGAAAAAAGGTGCAAGAAAAAAAATGCATCATATATGATCCTGAAAAAAAAATGCTTAAAATGCATATTAAAAAATATATTATATATTAAATATTAGAATAAAGAAATTGAAAAAAAAAGAAAAAAAAATACTTAAAATGCATATAGATAGATATTAGAATAAAGGAATTGAAAAAAAAAATTGCAAGAAAGAAGGTGCCATAAAAAAAATTGCTTAAAATGCATATTAAAATACATATTAAAATATATAAAGGAATTGAAAAAAAAACAATTGCAAGAAAAAAGGTGCAAGAAAAAAAAATACGATCCTGAAAAAAAACAAAATAAAATACACGTTAGAGCCATTCTGATAATGAAACGGATTACAGTTAAACGCGATGATTTTCGTTATATGAAAGTGTCGCGGTCGACGGCGCCGTCCATGCGCAATCGCCCTCGATTACGTTACATAAAGGTGCGCCCTGCCTCAATTAAGATTGAAATTGAACGCCATGACTTTGCAGGAACGTATCTTGAGCGAGGAAGCAATATTGAAACACCAGTGACCCCTGGCAACTCCTTTGGCGACATCGAGTGCCGTTAGATACGACTCTGGCGCTGCTTCATCATCTCGCTGCTTCCGGGTCGACGTAGCAGCATGACAAGTGGATGCCTTATCAACCTGGAACGATATCAGGCCATTCCATTATCCTCTGGCCTGAAAAGATGAATATAAACATTAGTTACAGTTGCCAGATGCCACCAGAATCATTCGCTGCACTTCTATCTGCTCTTCTACGACGTAAATCGCGTTGTCGCGCCGCATCGTCATCTTTTAAATGTTTATCAATGTTTTTAGGATGTAAGGAGTTTTCATTTCAAATGCTAGGATATATATTTGTGTTGATGACACTGCAATACGTAATCTTTTGTACACAGAACATTCGAGCTTTTATTGCATAAAGAAGGTCGGGAGGTTGTTTCTTAAGCAGCAGCATCTTTAGACGTTTAATCGGTTTTGCATTTTTACTTATTTTTTCAGTTTTAAGAGCTTTTACGCCTTTTTAGCGTATTTTATTCCCGACATTCTTTTGTTTACATTCGGGTTTGTTTTTATTTTCGTTAATTCTTTTACCTCTGCGTTTTAAGAGTCATTTTTATTTTTCACTAATTCCATTTTAAGAACAGTATTTCATTTTTAGTTATTTTACGTGTTTATTTACCTTTACGTAGTATTTTAAGATAACTCGAAAGCTCTGTATATAAGAGCTGCCACGTGGGCTTCCAGCTGAGCCCGCTTCCAGCCTTTGTTCAACACGCTTGTCTTGTCAGAAAGCTCTGTTCTCTCTCTTCGAGTACCCTGGCTGATTTTTCCATCTCGTCCAGCAACCAGATAAGTTATTGGTCGTGTACAGTTGTGAAATTCAGGTCGAGAGTGGTGATTATTGCATCAAAATTAACGCCAGGTATAACATAGACAAAGTGCCTTTTTTTTTACTTTATTCGTGACTAAATTCTGCAGAAAACTATATATTGTGGTGTCATCTATGTGACTGCGTCAATTCGCCATATTTCATTTATATCAGTCAAGCTAATAATTCGTTTCTTTTAATTGTTTATAACTGCTTGCCCCTATACGCAGTTATTTTAGTACAATTATTAAGTTAATCTATATTCAGTCTTTAGGATATTGCCTAGTATCATTCCGGTATTTCCGCCTCCACATCCATTTTAGATTAATTTTATTGGGGCGACATCAACCCCGATTTCTAAGTTGATTCGTTTCGCTATCTATCTATTTTTATTGTGTTAGTTAAGGTCCCTTTTGCTACTGTTTGTATACCATCGGATATTTCTATGTATATATATGTCACATCTTGAACGGTGTCTAAGAGTGAACGTCTGTGGAGCAAAGGCCAACAACTATAAAGTTCATTTATTTTTACATGTATGTCAATTATTCTGTTATTTAATGATTACGGTATTTCTGCACATAATAAACGAAATTACCTGTGAAGTGTTTCTGAATCATATGTTTTAAATACCGAGTGAATGATTATTATTTTAAAGTTTGTATATTCATTTTAAATCATTTTAATTTGTTTCTCATTGTGGATACTTTGGCTGAAGGAGGATACGAAATACTTTACCTTAAAACTGGAAAAAAAAGTATTAATCTGAATATTGTATTTGAAACGAAGAGATCAATTTCAGCTTTCCATCTGAAGAGAATTATTCAAATATTTTATCCGAATATAAAGATTAACTTGAATTCTGTATCTGGAAAAGAAAAAAGATATTAACAATAGTATAATAATACAACTCTATCTTGATAATACTGGCAGGTTGAGCATACGTTAAAATAATTATCAAATTAAATCTATTGCACCAGTATATGTGAATGAGCGATGGGTATACTCCTGGCTTATTGATTTATAAATTATTAAAAAAACTTGGTCACAGAAGAAACTTATGTACTTAGCTGGAAGCTGGTTTCATTGTTTTTAAAGGTTTGGATTACTACTTACCTGAGAGTTGAAGTCGCCTCAGATGATGGACTCTAGGATTACTATTTACCTATGGTTGAAATCTCCAGCTACATGTTGATTACTCTGAAGACTCGCACATATATGAATAATTAGTACACATCGAGTCGGTTTAAGCACGCAGTCTCTCAACTGTTTACTCACTCACACATTCGTTCAGTTATTCGTTCATACATTCACACATCTCATACACCCACCACGCCCCCTCGGTTCGCACGCTACCAAACCACTTTCATACACGCATATTATACACACATACATCCACGCCCACACTCCTGTTTTTCCCTTACACTCTCTTGCACACGATTCTTACACCCCCACACACACATGACGTTCCCAGACGTATAACTGGGTGGTGGCAGCAAAGGAAGAGTGACGTGCCAAGCGGGCTAATTCTATGCATATACTCATCATCACACATCTCCATATTATACTCATTTGGCATTGAGCCATTGCACTGTCATTAAGTATATCTGCACACTACATTTAGTGGTAGGCAGGACGTCTATTTGGTATTCAACGGCACTACGCCTATTCGCCACGGGTATAGGGCGTCCCGCACTACTACAGGTGCAAGAAAAAAAATGCAATATATATGATCCTGAAAAAAAATGCTTAAAATGCACATTAAAATACATATTGAAATATATATTTGATGTTAGACATTAGAATAAAGGAATTGAAAAAAAGCAATTGCGAGAAAAAAGGTGCAAGAAAAAAAATGCAACATATATAATCCTGAAAAAAAAATGCTTAAAATGCATATTAAAAAATATATTATATATTAAATATTAGAATAAAGAAACTGAAAAAAAAGAAAAGAAAAAAAAATACTTAAAATGCATATAGATAGATATTAGAATAAAGGAATTGAAAAAAAAAATGCAAGAAAGAAGGTGCCATAAAAAAAATTGCTTAAAATGCACATTAAAATACATATTAAAATATATAAAGGAATTGAAAAAAAACTATTGCAAGAAAAAAGGTGCAAGAAAAAAAAAATACGATCCTGAAAAAAATAAAATAAAATACACGTTAGAGCCATTCTGATAATGAAACGGATTACAGTTAAACGCGATGATTTTCGTTATATGAAAGGAAAAAGGAATTGCGAGAAAAAAGGTACAAGAAAAAAAAATGCAATATATACGATCCTGAAAAAAAAAAATGCTTAAAATATATACGATCCTGAGAAGAAAAAAAAAATGCTTAAAAGGCATATTAAAAATACTTATTAAAATATATATTATATATTAGATATTAGAATAATGGAATTCAAAAAATAGCAATTCCGAGAAAAAAGGTGCAAGAAAAAAAATGCAAGTAATATATACGATCCTGAAAAAAATACACGATAGAGCCGTTCTGAAAATGAAATGGATTACAGTTAAATGCGCTGATTTTCGTTATATTAAAGGAAAACGCAATTGCGAGAAAAAAGGTGCAAGAAAAAAAATGCAATATATATGATCCTGAAAAAAAAAAATGCAATATATATGATCCTGAAAAAAAAAATGCTTAAAATGCACATTAAAATACATATTGAAATATATATTAGATGTTAGATATAAGAATAAAGGAATTGAAAAAAAGCAATTGCGAGAAAAAAGGTACAAGAAAAAAAATGCAACATATATGATCCTGAAAAAAAAAATGCTTAAAATGCATATTAAAAAATATATTATATATTAAATATTAAAATAAAGAAATTGAAAAAAAAGAAAAGAAAAAAAAATACTTAAAATGCATATAGATAGATATTAGAATAAAGGAATTCAAAAAAAAAATTGCAAGAAAGAAGGTGCCATAAAAAAAATTGCTTAAAATGCATATTAAAATACATATTAAAATATATAAAGGAATTGAAAAAAAAAACAATTGCAAGAAAAAAGGTGCAAGAAAAAAAATACGATCCTGAAAAAAATAAAATAAAATACACGTTAGAGCCATTCTGATAATGAAACGGATTACAGTTAAACGCGATGATTTTCGTTATATGAAAGGAAAAAGGAATTGCGAGAAAAAAGGTACAAGAAAAAAAAATGCAATATATACGATCCTGAAAAAAAAATGCTTAAAATATATACGATCCTGAAAAAAAAATGCTTAAAATATATACGATCCTGAGAAGAAAAAAAAAATGCTTAAAAGCCATATTAAAAATATATATTATATATTAGATATTAGAATAATGGTAGTGAAAAAAAAGCAATTCCGAGAAAAAAGATGCAAGAAAAAATATGCAGGTAATATATACGATCCTGAAAAAAGAAATGCACGTTAGAGCCATTCTGATAATGAAATGGATTACAGTTAAATGCGCTGATTTTCGTTATATTAAAGGAAAAAGGAATTGCGACAAGAAAAGGTGCAAGAAAAAAAGAGTAATATACACGATCCTGAAAAAAATGCTTAAAATACATATTGAAGTGCATATTAAAATATATATTATATATTAGATATTAGAATAAAGGAATTGGAAAAAAAAAACAATTGCGAGAATAAAGATGCAAGAAAAAATATGTAAATAATATATATGATCCTGAAAAAAATGCTAAAAATGATTATTAAAAATACATATTAAAATATATATATATTAGATATTAGAATAGAAAATTGAAAGAAAAGATATTGCGAGAAAAAAGGTGCACGAAAAAAAAATCTATTTGATATATACGATCCTGAAAAAGAGATTTATAAAATAGAATACACGTTAGAGCCATTCTGATAATGAAACGGATTACAGTTAAATGCGCTGATTTTCGTTATATTAAAGGAAAACGCAATTGCGAGAAAAAAGGTGCAAGAAAAAAAATGCAATATATATGATCCTGAAAAAAAAATGCTTAAAATGCACATTAAAATACATATTTAAATATATATCAGATGTTAGACATTAGAATAAAGGAATTGAAAAAAAGCAATTGCGAGAAAAAAGGTGCAAGAAAAAAAATGCAACATATATGATCCTGAAAAAAAATGCTTAAAATGCATATTAAAAAATATATTATATATTAAATATTAGAATAAAAAAATAGAAAAAAAAGAAAAGAAAAAAAAATACTTAAAATGCATATAGATAGATATTAGAATAAAGGAATTGAAAAAAAAATATTGCAAGAAAGAAGGTGCCATAAAAAAAATTGCTTAAAATGCATATTAAAATACATATTAAAATATATAAAGGAATTGAAAAAAAATACAATTGCAAGAAAAAAGATGCAAGAAAAAAAAATACGATCCTGAAAAAAATAAAATAAAATACACGTTAGAGCCATTCTGATAATGAAACGGATTACATTTAAACGCGATGATTTTCGTTATATGAAAGGAAAAAGGAATTGCGAGAAAAAAGGTACAAGAAAAAAAAATGCAATATATATGATCCTGACAAAAAATGCTTAAAATATATACGATCCTGAGAAGAAGAAAAAAATGCTTAAAAGGCATATTAAAAATACATATTAAAATATATATTATATATTAGATATTAGAATAATTGAAGTGAAAAAAAGCAATTCCGAGAAAAAAGGTGCAAGAAAAAAAATGCAAGTAATATATACGATCCTGAAAAAAAATACACGATAGAGCCGTTCTGAAAATGAAATGGATTACAGTTAAATGCGCTGATTTTCGTTATATTAAAGGAAAAAGGAATTGCGAGAAAAAAAAGTGCAAGAAAAAAAATGCAATATATATGATCCTGAAAAAAAATGCTTAAAAGGCATATTAAAATACATATCAACATATATATTAGATATTATATATTAGAATTAAGGAATTGAAAAAATACAATTACGAGAAAAAAGGTGCAAGAAAAAATATGCAGGTAATATATACGATCCTGAAAAAAAAAAAATGCACGTTAGAGCCAATCTGATAATGAAATGGATTACAGTTAAATGCGCTGATTTTCGTTATGTTAAAGGAAAAAGGAATTGCGAGAAGAAAAGGTTCAAGGAAAAAAAGTAATATACACGATCCTGAAAAAGATGCTTAAAATACATATTGAAATGCATGTTAAAATATATATTATATATTAGATATTAGAATAAAGGAATTGGAAAAAAAAAACAATTGCGAGAAAAAAGATGCAAGAAAAAATATGTAAATAATATATACGATCCTGAGAAGAAAAAAAAATGCTTAAAAGGCATATTAAAAATACATATTAAAATATATATTATATATTAGATATTAGAATAATGGAAGTGAAAAAAAAGCAATTCCGAGAAAAAAGGTGCAAGAAAAAAAATGCAAGTAATATATACGATCCTGAAAAAAAATACACGATAGAGCCGTTCTGAAAATGAAATGGATTACAGTTAAATGCGCTGATTTTCGTTATATTAAAGGAAAAAGAAATTGCGAGAAAAAAAAGTGCAAGAAAAAAAATACAATATATACAATCCTGAAAAAAAATGCTTAAAAGCCATATTAAAATACATATCAAAATATATATTAGATATAAGATATTAGAATTAAGGAATTGAAAAAAAGCAATTACGAGAAAAAAGGTGCAAGAAAAAATATACAGGTAATATATACGATCCTGAAAAAAAAAATGCACGTTAGAGCCATTCTGATAATGAAATGGATTACAATTAAATGCGAGAAGAAAAGGTGCAAGAAAAAAAAAATACACACGATCCTGAAAAAAATGCTTAAAATACATATTGAAATGCATATTAAAATATATATTATATATTAGATATTAAAATAAAGGAATTGGAAAAAAAAACAATTGCAAGAAAAAAGATGCAAGAAAAAATATGTAAATAATATATCCGATCCTGAAAAAAATGCTTGAAATGATTATTAAAAATACATATTAAAATATATATATATCAGATATTAGAATAGAAAATTGAAAGAAAAGCAATTGCGAGAAAAAAGGTGCACGAAAAAAAAATCTATTTGATATATACGATCCTGAAAAAGAGATATATAAAATAGAATACACGTTAGAGCCATTCTGATAATGAAACTGATTATAGTTTAATGGGCTGATTTTCGTTATATTAAAGGAAAACGCAATTGCGAGAAAAAAGGTGCAAGAAAAAAAATGCAATATATATGATCCTGAAAAAAAAATGCTTAAAATGCACATTAAAATACATATTGAAATATATATTAGATGTTAGAAATTAGAATAAAGGAATTGAAAAAAAACAATTGCGAGAAAAAAGGTGCAAGAAAAAAATGCAACATATATGATCCTGAAAAAAAAATGCTTAAAATGCATATTAAAAAATATATTATATATTAAATATTAGAATAAAGAAATTGAAAAAAAAAAGAAGAAAAAAACTTAAAATGCATATAGATAGATATTAGAATAAAGGAATTGAAAAAAAAATTGCAAGAAAGAAGGTGCCATAAAAAATTGCTTAAAATGCATATTAGAATACATATAAATATATAAAAGAATTGAAAAAAAAACAATTGCAAGAAAAAAGGTGCAAAAAAAAAATACGATCCTGAAAAAAATAAAATAAATACACGTTAGAGCCATTCTGATAATGAAACAGATTACAGTTAAACGCGATTTTCGTTATATGAAAGGAAAAAGGAATTGCGAGAAAAAGGTACAAGAAAAAAAAAAATGCAACATATACGATCCTGAAAAAAAAATGCTTAAAATATATACGATCCTGAAAAAAAATCTTAAAATACATATTGAAATGCATATTAAAATATATATATATTAGATATTAGAATAAAGAATTGAAAAAAAACAATTGAGAGAAAAAATGCAAGAAAAAATATGTATTATATTAGATATTAAAAAAAAAAAAAGAAAAATATATACGATCCTGAAAAAAAATGCTTAAAATAAATACATACATTTAAAATAATATTATATATTAGATTAGAATAATGGAAGTGAAAAAAAGCAATTGTGATAGAAAACGTGAAGAAAAAAAATGCAATATATACGATCCTGAAAAAAAAAATGCTTAAAATATATATACGATCCTGAGAAGAAAAAAAATGCTTAAAAGGCATAAAAAATACATATATTAAAATATATATTAGATATTAGAATAATGGAAGTGAAAAAAAAGCAATTCCGAGAAAAAAGGTGCAAGAAAAAAAATGCAAGTAAAATATACGATCCTGAAAAAAAATACACGATAGAGCCGTTCTGAAAATGAAATGGATTACAGTTAAACGCGCTGATTTTCGTTATATTAAAGGAAAAAGGAATTGCGAGAAAAAAAAGTGCAAGAAAATAAATACAATATATACAATCCTGAAAAAAATTTCTTAAAAGGCATATTGATATACATATCAAAATATATATTAGATATTAGATATTAAAATTAAGGAATTGAAAAAATACAATTACGAGAAAAAAGGTGCAAGAAAAAATATGCAGGTAATATATACGATCCTGAAAAAAAATGCACGTTAGAGCCATTCTGATAATGAAATGGATTACAGTTAAATGCGCTGATTTTCGTTATATTAAAGGAAAAAGGAATTGCGAGAAGAAAAGGTGCAAGAAAAAAAAAGTAATATACACGATCCTGAAAAAAATGCTTAAAATACATATTGAAATGCATATTAAAATATATATTATATATTAGATATTAGAATAAAGGAATTGGAAAAAAAAAACAATTGCGAGAAAAAAGATGCAAGAAAAAATATGTAAATAATATATACGATCCTGAAAAAAAATGCTTAAAATGATTATTAAAAATACATATTAAAATATATATATATTAGATATTAGAATAGAAAATTGAAAGAAAAGCAATTGCGAGAAAAAAGGTGCACGAAAAAAAATCTATTTGATATATACGATCCTGAAAAAGAGATATATAAAATAGAATACCTGTTAGAGCCATTCTGATAATGAATCGGATTACAGTTAAATGCGCTGATTTTCGTTATATTAAAGGAAAACGCAATTGCGAGAAAAAAGGTGCAAGAAAAAAAATGCAATATATATGATCCTGAAAAAAAAAATGCTTAAAATGCACATTAAAATACATATTGAAATATATATTAGATGTTAGACATTAGAATAAAGGAATTGAAAAAAAGCAATTGCGAGAAAAAAGGTGTAAGAAAAAAATGCAACATGTATGATCCTGAAAAAAAATGCTTAAAATGCATATTAAAAAATATATTATATATTAAATATTAGAATAAAGAAATTGAAAAAAAAGAAAAGAAAAAAAAATACTTAAAATGCATATAGATAGATATTAGAATAAAGGAATTGAAAAAAAAAAAATTGCAAGAAAAAAGGTGCCATAAAAAATTGCTTAAAATGCATATTAAAATACATATTAATATATATAAAGGAATTGAAAAAAAACAATTGCAAGACAAAAGGTGCAAGAAAAAAAAAATACGATCCTGAAAAAATAAAATAAAATACACGTTAGAGCCATTCTGATAATGAAACGGATTACAGTTAAACGCGATGATTTTCGTTATATGAAAGGAAAAAGGAATTGCGAGAAAAAAGGTACAAGAAAAAAAAATGCAATATATACGATCCTGAAAAAAAAAATGCTTAAAATATATACGATCCTGAGAAGAAAAAAAATGCTTAAAAGGCATATTAAAAATACATATTAAAATATATATTATATATTAGATATTAGAATAATGGAAGTGAAAAAAAAGCAATTCCGAGAAAAAAGGTGCAAGAAAAAAAATGCAAGTAATATATACGATCCTGAAAAAAAAATACACGATAGAGCCGTTCTGAAAATGAAATGGATTACAGTTAAATGCGCTGATTTTCGTTATATTAAAGGAAAAAGGAATTGCGAGAAAAAAAAGTGCAAGAAAAAAAATACAATATATACAATCCTGAAAAAAAATTGCTTAAAAGGCATATTAAAATACATATCAAAATATATATTAGATATTAGATATTAGAATTAAGGAATTGAAAAAATACAATTACGAGAAAAAAGGTGCAAGAAAAAATATGCAGGTAATATATACGATCCTGAAAAAAAAAATGCACGTTAGAGCCATTCTGATAATGAAATGGATTACAGTTAAATGCGCTGATTTTCGTTATATTAAAGGAAAAAGGAATTGCGAGAAGAAAAGGTGCAAGAAAAAAAAAGTAATATACACGATCCTGAAAAAAATGCTTAAAATACATATTGAAATGCATATTAAAATATATATTATATATTAGATATTAGAATAAAGGAATTGGAAAAAAAAACAATTGCGAGAAAAAAGATGCAAGAAAAAATATGTAAATAATATATACGATCCTGAAAAAAATGCTTAAAATGATTATTAAAAATACATATTAAAAAATATATTATATATTAGATATTAGAATAAAAAGTGAAAGAAAAGCAATTGCGAGAAAAAAGGTGCACGAAAAAAATCAAGTGATATATACGATCCTGAAAAAGAGATAAATACACGAATACACGTTAAGCCATTCTGATAATGAAACGGATTACAGTTAAATGCGCTGATTTTCGTTATATTAAAGAAAAAGAATTGCGAGAAAAAAGTGCAAGAAAAAAATACAATACATATGATCCTGAAAAAAAATTGCTTAAAATGCCATTAAAATACATATTAAAATATATATTATATATTAAATATTAGAATAAAGAAATGGGAAAAAAGCAATTACGAGAAAAAAGGTGCAAGGAAAAAAATCAAGTAATATATACGATTCTGAAAAAAAATGCACTTAGATGCCATTCTATAATGAAATGGATTACAGTTCATTAGAAGAAAAGGAAAAAAAAAAATATACACGATGAAAAAAAAAAAATACTTGAAATGCATATTAAATATATATTAGATATTAAATAAAGGAATTGAAAAAAAAAAAATTGCAAGAAAAAGAAAAGAAAAAATATAAAATATTATATACGATCCTTAAAATGCTTGAAATGATTATTAAAATACATATTAAAATATATATATAAAGATATTAGAATAGAAATTGAAAAAAATCAATTGCGAGAAAAAAGGTGCACGAAAAAAAAAAGACGATCCTGAAAAAAAAAAAAAATGCTTAGAATACATTTTAGAGCCATTCTGATAGTGAAACGGATACCAGTCAAATGCGCTGATTTTCGTTATATTAAAGGAAAAAGCAAATGCGAGAAAAAAAGTTGTAAGAAAAAAATATGTACGATCCTGAAAAAAAAAAAAATGCACATTAAAATATATATACGATGTGAAAGAAAAGAAAAAAGCTTGCGAGAAAAATGCAAAAAAAAATACATATAAAAATATATATTATATTAGAATTGAAAAAAAAATAAAATAAAAATAAGATTAAAAAAAAAAATGCAAGTAAAAAAAAAAATAAATGCTATTAGAAAAAGGAATTGCGAGAAAAAAAATTGCAAGAAAAAAAATACCATACAAAAAAAATTGCTTTAAACGCATATTAAAATACATATTAAAATATTTTTTTTATTAAATATTAGAATTAAGGAATTGGGGGAAAAAATCAATTGCGAGAAAAAAGGTGCAAGAAAAAAAAATGCGAGTAATATCTACGATCTTGGAAAAGAAAACAAAAATGCTTACAATATACTTTAGAGCCATTCTGATAATGAAACGGATTACAGTTAAATGCGTTGATTTTCGTTATGTTAAAGGAAAAAGAAATTGCGACAAAAAAAGGTGCAAGAAAAAAAAAGCAATATATACGATCCTGAAAGAAAAATGCTGAAAATACATATTGAAATACATATTAAAATATATATTATATATCAAATATTAGAATAAATGGATTGGAAAAAAAATTGCGAGAAAAAAGGTGCATGAAAAAAAGTAACATATACGATCCTGAAAAAAATGCTTAAAATGATTATTAAAAATACATATTAAAAATATATATTATATATTAGATATTAGAATAAAAATTGAAAGAAAAGCAATTGCGAGAAAAAAGGTGCACGAAAAAAAATATGCAATTAATATATGCGATCCTGAAAAAAAATACACGATAGAGCCATTCTGAAAATGAAATGGATTACAGTTAAATGCGCTGATTTTCGTTATATTAAAGGAAAAAGGAATTGCGAGAAAAAAAAGTGCAAGAAAAAAAATACAATATATACAATCCTGAAAAAAATTGCTTAAAATGCACATTAAAATACATATTGAAATATATATCAGATGTTAGACATTAGAATAAAGGAATTGAAAAAAAGCAATTGCGAGAAAAAAAGGTGCAAGAAAAAATATGCAGGTAATATATACGATCCTGAAAAAAAAAATACACGTTAGAGCAATTCTGATAATGAAATGGATTACAGTTAAATGCGCGATTTTCGTTATATATTAAAGAAAAAAATTGCGAGAAAAAAGGTGCATGAAAAAAAGTAACATATACGATCCTGAAAAAAATGCTTAAAATACATATTGAAATGCATATTAAAATATATATTATATATTAGATATTAGAATAAAGGAATTGGAAAAAAAAAAACAATTGCGAGAAAAAGATGCAAGAAAAAATATGTAAATATATATACGATCCTGAAAAAAATGCTTAAAATGATTATTAAAAATACATATTAAAATATATATATATTAGATATTAGAATAGAAAATTGAAAGAAAAGCAATTGCGAGAAAAAAGGTGCACGAAAAAAAAATCTATTTGATATATACGATCCTGAAAAAGAGATATATAAAATAGAATACACGTTAGAGCCATTCTGATAATGAAACGGATTACAGTTAAATGCGCTGATTTTCGTTATATTAAAGGAAAACGCAATTGCGAGAAAAAAGGTGCAAGAAAAAAAATGCAATATATATGATCCTGAAAAAAAAAATGCTTAAAATGCACATTAAAATACATATTGAAATATATATTAGATGTTAGACATTAGAATAAAGGAATTGAAAAAAAGCAATTGCGAGAAAAAAGGTGCAAGAAAAAAAATGCAACATATATGATCCTGAAAAAAAATGCTTAAAATGCATATTAAAAAATATATTATATATTAAATATTAGAATAAAGAAATTGAAAAAAAAGAAAAGAAAAAAATACTTAAAATGCATATAGATAGATATTAGAATAAAGGAATTGAAAAAAAAAAAATTGCAAGAAAGAAGGTGCCATAAAAAAATTGCTTAAAATGCATATTAAAATACATATTAAAATATATAAAGGAATTGAAAAAAAAAAAACAATTCAAAAAAAAAAGTGCAAAAAAAAAAAAAAAAAACAAAAAAAAAAAAAAAAAAAAAATAAATTATAGACACACTGATATAAAAAAACATAAACGTTAAAACGCGATTGATTTGCGTTATATGAAGGAAAAAAGGAAGAAAAAAAAAAAAAAAAACAAAAAAAAAAAAAGAATGAAATACGATCCTAAAAAAAAATGCTTAAAATATATACGATCCTGAGAAGAAAAAAAAATGCTTAAAAGCATATTAAAATACATATTAAAATATATATTATATATTAGATATTAAAAAAAAGGAAGTAAAAAAAAAACAATTCCGAGAAAAAAAGGTGCAAGAAAAAAAATGCAAGTAATATATACGATCCTGAAAAAAAATACACGATAGAGCCGTTCTGAAAAAAATGGATTACAGTTAAATGCGCTGATTTCGTTATATTAAAGGAAAAAGGAATTGCAGGAAAAAAGTGCAAGAAAAAAAATACAATATATACAATCCTGAAAAAAATGCTTAAAAGGCATATTAAAATACAAATAAAAATATATATTAGATATTAGATATTAGAATTAAGAAAAAGAAAAAAAAGAATTACGAGAAAAAAGGTGCAAGAAAAAATATGCAGGTAATATATACGATCCTGAAAAAAAAATGAACGTTAGAGCCATTCTGATAATGAAATGGATTACAGTTAAATGCGCTGATTTTCGTTATATTAAAGGAAAAAGGAATTGCGAGAAGAAAAGGTACAAGAAAAAAAGAGTAATATACATGATCCTGAAAAAAATGCTTAAAATACATATTGAAATGCATATTAAAATATATATTATGTATTAGATATTAGAATAAAGGAATTGGAAAAAAAACAATTGCGAGAAAAAAAGATGCAAGAAAAAAATATGTAAATAATATATACGATCCTGAAGAAAATGCTTAAAATGATTATTAAAAATACATATTAATATATATATATATTAGATATTAGAATAGAAAATTGAAAGAAAAGCAATTGCGAGAAAAAAGGTGCACGAAAAAAAAAAATCTATTTGATATATACGATCCTGAAAAAGAGATATATAAAATAGAATACACGTTAGAGCCATTCTGATAATGAAACGGATTACAGTTAAATGCTCTGATTTTCGTTATATTAAAGGAAAACGCAATTGCGAGAAAAAAATTGCAAGAAAAAAAATGCAATATATATGATCCTGAAAAAAAAAGCTTAAAATGCACATTAAAATACATATTGAAATATATGTTAGATGTTAGACATGAGAATAAAGGAATTGAAAAAAAGCAATTGCGAGAAAAAAGGTGCATGAAAAAAAATGCTACATATATGATCCTGAAAATAAAATGCTTAAAATGCATATTAAAAAATATATTATATATTAAATATTAGAATAAAGAAATTGAAAAAAAAGAAAAGAAAAAAAATACTTAAAATGCATATAGATAGATATTAGAATAAAGGAATTGAAAAAAAAAATTGCAAGAAAGAAGGTGCCATAAAAAAAATTGCTTAAAATGCATATTAAAATACATATTAAAATATATAAAGGAATTGAAAAAAAAACAATTGCAAGAAAAAAGGTGCAAGAAAAAAAAAATACGATCCTGAAAAAAATAAAATAAAATACACGTTAGAGCCATTCTGATAATGAAACGGATTACAGTTAAACTCGATGATTTTCGTTATATGAAAGGAAAAAGGAATTGCGAGAAAAAAGGGACAAGACAAAAAAATGAAATATATACGATCCTGAAAAAAAAATGCTTAAAATATATACGATCCTGAGAAGAAAAAAAAATGCTTAAAAGGCATATTAAAAATACATATTAAAATATATATTATATATTAGATATTAGAATAATGGAAGTGAAAAAAAAGCAATTCCGAGAAAAAAGGTGCAAGAAAAAAATGCAAGTAATATATACGATCCTGAAAAAAATACACGATAGAGCCGTTCTGAAAATGAAATGGATTACAGTTAAATGCGCTGATTTTCGTTATAATAAAGGAAAAAGGAATTGCGAGAAAAAAGTGCAAGAAAAAAAAATACAATATATAAAATCCTGAAAAAAATTGCTTAAAAGGCATATTAAAATACATATCAAAATATATATTAGATATTAGATATTAGAATTAAGGAATTGAAAAAATACAATTACGAGAAAAAAGGTGCAAGAAAAAATATGCAGGTAATATATACGATCCTGAAAAAAAATGCACGTTAGAGCCATTCTGATAATGAAATGGATTACAGTTAAATGCGCTGATTTTCGTTATATTAAAGAAAAAAGGAATTGCGAGAAGAAAAGGTGCAAGAAAAAAAAAGTAATATACACGATCCTGAAAAAAATGCTTAAAATACATATTGAAATGCATATTAAAATATATATTATATATTAGATATTAGAATAAAGGAATTGGAAAAAAAACAATTGCGAGAAAAAAGATGCAAGAAAAAATATGTAAATAATATATACGATCCTGAAAAAAATGCTTAAAATGATTATTAAAAATATATATTAAAATATATATATTAGATATTAGAATAGAAAATTGAAAGAAAAGCAATTGCGAGAAAAAAGGTGCACGAAAAAAAAAATCTATTTGATATATACGATCCTGAAAAAGAGATATATAAAATAGAATACACGTTAGAGCCATTCTGATAATGAAACGGATTACAGTTAAATACGCTGATTTTCGTTATATTAAAGGAAAACGCAATTGCGAGAAAAAAGGTGCAAGAAAAAAAATGCAATATATATGATCCTGAAAAAAAAAATGCTTAAAATGCACATTAAAATACATATTGAAATATATATTAGATGTTAGACATTAGAATAAAGGAATTGAAAAAAAGCAATTGCGAGAAAAAAAGTGCAAGAAAAAAAAATGCAACATATATGATCTTGAAAAAAAATGCCTAAAATGCATATTAAAAAATATATTATATATTAAATATTAGAATAAAGAAATTGAAAAAAAAGAAAAGAAAAAAAAAATACTTAAAATGCATATAGATAGATATTAGAATAAAGGAATTGAAAAAAAAAATTGCAAGAAAGAAGGTGCCATAAAAAAAATTGCTTAAAATGCATATTAAAATACATATTAAAATATATAAAGGAATTGAAAAAAAACAATTGCAAGAAAAAAGGTGCAAGAAAAAAAAATACGATCCTGAAAAAAAATAAAATAAAATACACGTTAGAGCCATTCTGATAATGAAACGGATTACAGTTAAACGCGATGATTTTCGTTATATGAAAGGAAAAAGGAATTGCGAGAAAAAAGGTACAAGAAAAATAAATGCAATATATACGATCCTGAAAAAAAAAATGCTTAAAATATATACGATCCTGAGAAGAAAAACAAAATGCTTAAAAGGCATATTAAAAATACATTTTAAAATATATATTATATATTAGATATTAGAATAATGGATATATATATAATATATTATATATTAGATATTAGAATAAAGGAATTGGAAAAAAAAACAATTTCGAGAAAAAAGATGCAAGAAAAAATATGTGAATAATATATACGATCCTGAAAAAAATGCTTAAAATGATTATTAAAAATACGTATTAAAATATATATATATTAGATATTAGAATAGAAAATTGAAAGAAAAGCAATTGCGAGAAAAAAGGTGCACGAAAAAAAAATCTATTTGATATATACGATCCTGAAAAAGAGATATATAAAATAGAATACACGTTAGAGCCATTCTGATAATGAAACGGATTACAGTTAAATGCGCTGATTTTCACTATATTAGAGCCATTCTGATAATGAAACGGATTACAGTTAAATGCGCTGATTTTCGTTATATTAAAGGAAAACGCAATTGAGAGAAAAAAGGTGCAAGAAAAAAAATGCAATATATATGATCCTGAAAAAAAAAATGCTTAAAATGCACATTAAAATACATATTGAAATATATATTAGATGTTAGACATTAGAATAAAGGAATTGGAAAAAAGCAATTGCGAGAAAAAAGGTGCAAGAAAAAAAATGCAACATATATGATCCTGAAAAAAAAATGCTTAAAATGCATATTAAAAAAATATATTATATATTAAATATTAGTATAAAGAAATTGAAAAAAAAAGAAAAAAAAAACTTAAAATGCATATAGATAGATATTAGAATAAAGGAATTGAAAAAAAAAAATTGCAAGAAAGAAGGTGCCATAAAAAAAATTGCTTAAAATGCATATTAAAATACATATTAAAATATATAAAGGAATTGAAAAAAAAAAAACAATTGCAAGAAAAAAGGTGCAAGAAAAAAAAATACGATCCTGAAAAAAATAAAATAAAATACACGTTAGAGACATTCTGATAATGAAACGGATAACAGTTAAACGCGATGATTTTCGTTATATGAAAGGAAAAAGGAATTGCAAGAAAAAAGGTACAAGAAAAAAAATGCAATATATACGATCCTTAAAAAAATATGCTTAAAATATATACGATCCTGAGAAGAAAAAAAATGCTTAAAAGGCATATTAAAAATACATATTAAAATATATATTATATAATAGATATTAGAATAATGGAAGTGAAAAAAAGCAATTCCGAGAAAAAAGGTGCAAGAAAAAAAATGCAATATATACGATCCTCAAAAAAAATGCTTAAAATATATACGATCCTGAGAAGAAAAAAAAGTGCTTAAAAGGCATATTAAAAATACATATTAAAATATATATTATATATTAGATATTAAAATAATGGAAGTAAAAAAAAAGCAATTCCGAGAAAAAAGGTGCAAGAAAAAAAAATGCAAGTAATATATACGATCCTGAAAAAAAATACACGATAGAGCCGTTCTGAAAATGAAATGGATTACAGTTAAATGCGCTGATTTTCGTTATATTAAAGGAAAAAGGAATTGCGAGAAAAAAAAGTGCAAGAAAAAAATACAATATATACAATCCTGAAAAAAATTGCTTAAAAGGCATATTAAAATACATATCAAAATATATATTAGATATTAGATATTAGAATTAAGGAATTGAAAAAATACAATTACGAGAAAAAAGGTGCAAGAAAAAATATGCAGGTAATATATACGATCCTGAAAAAAAAATGCACGTTAGAGCCATTCTGATAATGAAATGGATTACAGTTAAATGCGCTGATTTTCGTAATATTAAAGGAAAAAGGAATTGCGAGAAGAAAAGGTACAAGAAAAAAAGAGTAATATACATGATCCTGAAAAAAATGCTTAAAATACATATTGAAATGCATATTAAAATATATATTATGTATTAGATATTAGAGTAAAGGAATTGGAAAAAAAACAATTGCGAGAAAAAAAGATGCAAGAAAAAAACATGTAAATAATATATACGATCCTGAAAAAAATGCTTAAAATGATTATTAAAAATACATATTAATATATATATATATATTAGATATTAGAATAGAAAATTGAAAGAAAAGCAATTGCGAGAAAAAAGGTGCACGAAAAAAAAAATCTATTTGATATATACGATCCTGAAAAAGAGATATATAAAATAGAATACACGTTAGAGCCATTCTGATAATGAAACGGATTACAGTTAAATGCTCTGATTTTCGTTATATTAAAGGAAAACGCAATTACGAGAAAAAAGGTGCAAGAAAAAAAATGCAATATATATGATCCTGAAAAAAAAAGCTTAAAATGGACATTAAAATACATATTGAAATATATGTTAGATGTTATACATGAGAATAAAGGAATTGAAAAAAAGCAATTGCGAGAAAAAAGGTGCAAGAAAAAAAATGCTACATATATGATCCTGAAAAAAAAATGCTTAAAATGCATATTAAAAAATATATTATATATTAAATATTAGAATAAAGAAATTGAAAAAAAAGAAAAGAAAAAAAAATACTTAAAATGCATATAGATAGATATTAGAATAAAGGAATTGAAAAAAAAAATTGCAAGAAAGAAGGTGCCATAAAAAAAATTGCTTAAAATGCATATTAAAATACATATTAAAATATATAAAGGAATTGAAAAAAAACAATTGCAAGACAAAAGGTGCAAGAAAAAAAAATACGATTCTGAAAAAAATAAAATAAAATACACGTTAGAGCCATTCTGATAATGAAACGGATTACAGTTAAACGCGATGATTTTCGTTATATGAAAGGAAAAAGGAATTGCGAGAAAAAAGGGACAAGACAAAAAAATGAAATATATACGATCCTAAAAAAAATGCTTAAAATATATACGATTCTGAAAAAAAAATGTTTAAAATATATACGATCCTGAGAAGAAAAAAAAATGCTTAAAAGGCATATTAAAAATACATATTAAAATATATATCATATATTAGATATTAGAATAATGGAAGTGAAAAAAAAGCAATTCCGAGAAAAAAGGTGCAAGAAAAAAAATGCAAGTAATATATACGATCCTAAAAAAAAATACACGATAGAGCCGTTCTGAAAATAAAATGGATTACAGTTAAATGCGCTGATTTTCGTTATATTAAAGGAAAAAGGAATTGCGAGAAAAAAAATTGCAAGAAAAAAAATACAATATATAAAATCCTGAAAAAAATTGCTTAAAAGGCATATTAAAATACATATCAAAATATATATTAGATATTAGATATTAGAATTAAGGAATTGAAAAAATACAATTACGAGAAAAAAGGTGCAAGAAAAAATATGCAGGTAATATATACGATCCTGAAAAAAAATGCACGTTAGAGCCATTCTGATAATGAAATGGATTACAGTTAAATGCGCTGATTTTCGTTATATTAAAGGAAAAAGGAATTGCGAGAAGAAAAGGTGCAAGGAAAAAAAAGTAATATACACGATCCTGAAAAAAATGCTTAAAATACATATTGAAATGCATATTAAAATATATATTATATATTAGATATTAGAATAAAGGAATTGGAAAAAAACAATTGCGAGAAAAAAGATGCAAGAAAAAATATGTAAATAATATATACGATCCTGAAAAAAATGCTTAAAATGATTATTAAAAATACATATTAAAATATATATATATTAGATATTAGAATAGAAAATTGAAAGAAAAGCAATTGCGAGAAAAAAGGTGCACGAAAAAAAAAATCTATTTGATATATACGATCCTGAAAAAGAGATATATAAAATAGAATACACGTTAGAGCCATTCTGATAATGAAACGGATTACAGTTAAATGCGCTGATTTTCGTTATATTAAAGGAAAACGCAATTGCGAGAAAAAAGGTGCAAGAAAAAAATGCAATATATATGATCCTGAAAAAAAAATGCTTAAAATGCACATTAAAATACATATTGAAATATATATTAGATGTTAGACATTAGAATAAAGGAATTGAAAAAAAGCAATTGCGAGAAAAAAGGTGCAAGAAAAAAAATGCAACATATATGATCCTGAAAAAAAAATGCTTAAAATGCATATTAAAAAAATATATTATATATTAAATATTCAAAATAAAGAAATTGAAAAAAAGAAAAGAAAAAAAAATACTTAAAATGCATATAGATAGATATTAGAATAAAGGAATTGAAAAAAAAAAAATTGCAAGAAAGAAGGTGCCATAAAAAAAATTGCTTAAAATGCATATTAAAATACATATTAAAATATATAAAGGAATTGAAAAAAAAAAAACAATTGCAAGAAAAAAGGTGCAAGAAAAAAAAATACGATCCTGAAAAAAATAAAATAAAATACACGTTAGAGCCATTCTGATAATGAAACGGATTACAGTTAAACGCGATGATTTTCGTTATATGAAAGGAAAAAGGAATTGCGAGAAAAAAGGTACAAGAAAAAAAAATGCAATATATACTGTCGCGGTCGACGGCGCCGTCCATGCGCAATCGCCCTCGATTACGTTACATAAAGGTGCGCCCTGCCTCAATTAAGATTGAAATTGAACGCCATGACTTTGCAGGAACGTATCTTGAGCGAGGAAGCAATATTGAAACACCAGTGACCCCTGGCAACCCCTTTGGCGACATCGAGTGACGTTAGATACGACTCTGGCGCCGCTTCATCATCTCGCTGCTTCCGGGTCGACGTAGCAGCATGACAAGTGGATGCCTTATCAACCTGGAACGATATCAGGCCATTCCAGCATCCCCTGGCCTGAAAAGATGAATATAAACATTAGTTACAGTTGCCAGATGCCACCAGAATCATTCGCTGCACTTCTATCTGCTCTTCTACGACGTAAATCGCGTTGTCGCGCCGCATCGTCATCTTTTAAATGTTTATCAATGTTTTTAGGATGTAAGGAGTTTTCATTTCAAATGCTAGGATATATATTTGTGTTGATGACACTGCAATACGTAATCTTTTGTACACAGAACATTCGAGCTTTTATTGCATAAAGAAGGTCGGGAGGTTGTTTCTTAAGCAGCAGCATCTTTAGACGTTTAATCGGTTTTGCATTTTTATTTATTTTTTTCAGTTTTAAGAGCTTTTACGCCTTTTTAGCGTATTTTATTCCCGACATTCTTTTGTTTACATTCGGGTTTGTTTTTATTTTCGTTAATTCTTTTACCTCTGCGTTTTAAGAGTCATTTTTATTTTTCACTAATTCCATTTTAAGAACAGTATTTCATTTTTAGTTATTTTACGTGTTTATTTACCTTTACGTAGTATTTTAAGATAACTCGAAAGCTCTGTATATAAGAGCTGCCACGTGGGCTTCCAGCGGGGCCCGCTTCCAGCCTTTGTTCAACACGCTTGTCTTGTCAGAAAGCTCTGTTCTCTCTCTTCGAGTACCCTGGCTGATTTTTCCATCTCGTCCAGCAACCAGATAAGTTATTGGTCGTGTACAGTTGTGAAATTCAGGTCGAGAGTGGTGATTATTGCATCAAAATTAACGCCAGGTATAACATAGACAAAGTGCCTATTTTTTTTACTTTATTCGTGACTAAATTCTGCAGAAAACTATATATTGTGGTGTCATCTATGTGACTGCGTCAATTCGCCATATTTCATTTATATTAGTCAAGCTAATAATTCGTTTCTTTTAATTGTTTATAACTGCTTGCCCCTATACGCAGTTATTTTAGTACAATTATTAAGTTAATCTATATTCAGTCTTTAGGATATTGCCTAGTATCATTCCGGTATTTCCGCCTCCACATCCATTTTAGATTAATTTTATTGGGGCGACATCAACCCCGATTTTCTAAGTTGATTCGTTTCGCTATCTATCTATTTTTATTGTGTTAGTTAAGGTCCCTTTTGCTACTGTTTGTATACCATCGGATATTTCTATGTATATATATGTCACATCTTGAACGGTGTCTAAGAGTGAACGTCTGTGGAGCAAAGGCCAACAAATATAAAGTTCATTTATTTTTACATGTATGTCAATTATTCTGTTATTTAATGATTACGGTATTTCTGCACATAATAAACGAAATTACCTGTGAAGTGTTTCTGAATCATATGTTTTAAATACCGAGTGAATGATTATTATTTTAAAGTTTGTATATTCATTTTAAATCATTTTAATTTGTTTCTCATTGTGTATACTTTGGCTGAAGGAGGATACGAAATACTTTACCTTAAAACTGGAAAAAAAAAGTATTAATCTGAATATTGTATTTGAAACGAAGAGATCAATTTCAGCTTTCCATCTGAAGAGAATTATTCAAATATTTTATCCGAATATAAAGATTAACTTGAATTCTGTATCTGGAAAAGAAAAAAGATATTAACAATAGTATAATAATACAACTCTATCTTGATAATACTGGCAGGTTGAGCATACGTTAAAATAATTATCAAATTAAATCTATTGCACCAGTATATGTGAATGAGCGATGGGTATACTCCTGGCCTATTGATTTATAAATTATTAAAAAGAAACTTGGTCACAGAAGAAACTTATGTACTTAGCTGGAAGCTGGTTTCATTGTTTTTAAAGGTTTGGATTACTACTTACCTGAGAGTTGAAGTCGCCTCAGATGATGGACTCTAGGATTACTATTTACCTATGGTTGAAATCTCCAGCTACATGTTGATTACTCTGAAGACTCGCACATATATGAATAATTAGTACACATCGAGTCGGTTTAAGCACGCAGTCTCTCAACTGTTTACTCACTCACACATTCGTTCAGTTATTCGTTCATACATTCACACATCTCATACACCCACCACGCCCCCTCGGTTCGCACGCTACCAAACCACTTTCATACACGCATATTATACACACATACATCCACGCCCACATTCCTGTTTTTCCCTTACACTCTCTTGCACACGATTCTTACACCCCCACACACACATGACGTTCCCAGACGTATAACTGGGTGATGGCAGCAAAGGAAGAGTGACGTGCCAAGCGGGCTAATTCTATGCATATACTCATCATCACACATCTCCATATTATACTCATTTGGCATTGAGCCATTGCACTGTCATTAAGTATATCTGCACACTACATTTAGTGGTAGGCAGGACGTCTATTTGGTATTCAACGGTACTACGCCTATTCGCCACGGGTATAGGGCGTCCCGCACTACTACACCTGTTTATTTGGTGTCCAGCGGTGGGATGCGATCTAGTGGTTACCTCCTAATTCATTCAATTAATTAGGGTCGAGAGACGTGTGTTGTCAGTAGTTGTAGCTAAAACCGATCGCGAAACTTTAAATTCATATTCATAACTTGAAAATGGGTAAGCGGACCAGGAACAGGCAAACAGACACAGATGAACATTTGGATTCGTCAGGTAGCAATCCGACTGAACCGCTTACAGGGAATAGTACTTTGATAGATGGAGAACAAAGGGGTACTATTGGGTTAACCATGTATGAGGAATTGTCACAGAAGTACGAGGCCCTCCAGACGCAATTTCTCGCTGTCCAAGAGCAGTGTACGACTTTGTCTAGGCTAATTAATGTAGGTGCTAGCACAAGTTCAGATCACAATATTCGTCCTGCCTCTAATCCATCTGATGCTTTATCAAGGTCAGAGCTTGTAACCATTCGTGAGCCAATTCCTCATTTTAAAGCCGAGATTCCAGCCTCGCAACCACTCCGTAGAAACCAAGAATTAGAAACCTGGTTGCGTCATGTAGAAAATGCTCATCCATATGCACCAGATACTGTGTTGATTCGAGCGGCACGCACTAGTTGTCGTGGGGCAGCGGATGCTATTGTTAATTCAGCCATCTTTGATAACATTTCTTCCTGGGTAGAATTCAAAGAAGCTTTAAGGCTAAGGTTGCGTGGAACGTGTTCCTCAACAGATTTCCTTAAGCATTTAAATAGTTATACTCTTGGTGCTCTGACTCCCCGAGATTTCTTCTTGTCCATTGAAACGGTTGTATGCCAAGGGATTAGGGATTATTCCTCAGAATTAGGCCCCCCAGATGTTCTAATGAGGCGTACATTTCTCGAAGGTTTACCCACATGGCTCCGTGAAAAGCTTATACTCACGGAAGACAAGCCCTTGTATACACTAGTAGAAGCAGCCCAAAAACTCTGGCATTTTCGATGCAATGCTGGAAAAGTTGAGCAACCCCCTGTCACCTTTGATATGGCAGGTGCTCGTCCTTCTTCCTCTTCAAGGGAGAAAACTACTTCAGGGTAATAGAATTTTACCTACCCCTAAGCAACAAGCTGTATCTCCTTCTCAGTATTGTAATTTTCATAGGATCGACACTCATGATACTCGTGATTGTCGGGCAGCCCAACGAGCTACTGTACGTTGCATAAGATGCAACAGACAAGGTCATTTAGCTTCAAATTGTTTTTTTCGAGGCGATCGAGTGCCGCAGCAAGTCAACAACCGCTCAAACATCGGTGCGAACACAACCGATCACCCACAGAGATCCTATGCCAGTAAGTGACTCTGCTCCCATCTCAGATAAGGTCAAAACTGGACGACCTTTGGTGGAGCTTCAAGTTAATAAAACCAAAACGGTATGTTTCATTGATAGTGGTAGTGAAGTCACTCTAATCAGAAAGTCTTTTCTAAAACAATTTCCTAATTTCAGCTCGCAACCGTCAGAGAGACCGCTGCGAGGTGCTGCAGGTACCATTTTTCAAACAAGGGAGGTAACGTTGCTAACTTTCCAAATCTCAGATCGGGTAAGGTGCCGTCACCAGGTTTATGTTGTGGATGATGATGTTAACTTCCCGGGAGACATGTTAATTGGCATAGACTTTATCCGCCGGTTCAATTTTCGGCTCATTTTTAATCACTCACCTGCTCACAGCTATGTTCTCTTTAACAGGGTTAAGCTACCGGTTTACTACACCGACACTGCTTCCCTAGGCCTGGTATCCCTGCCTCGCTACCGCCTGCCTATTACGTGCCGTCGAAGTGACGCCGCATCCGAGGCCTTGGCAGCAGAATGCGCTCATACGATCACATGCCCTCCGAAGGCCGGTCGTTTCATCCCTTGCGATGTCACAGATGCTTCCGTAGCTCTGGCAGAAATCGTGGGAAGGACAGCGCAGGTATTAATACCACACAGTGTTGTGCACATAGCTGATGGACGTTGCCATGTCTGGGTGGTCAATGATCATGGGACGCCAGTTGTTCTTGAGCAAGGTTTCAGGTTGGCCAATTTGTCTCCGGTAACAGAAGTTTTCACTTCTCATACCCGTGCGCACCCCTCGACAGATCGAAATGACAATTTAGGTACCAAACAGATTCACCCTGAGTGCGTGGTGCAGGAGGTAAGCAATCCTTCCAATGTTGACTTTACTGATTTTGAAGATGATTTTGATTACTCTTTTGGCTTAGGTGATTTTGGCTATTCTTCAAATGACTTTGACGTTTTCCCACAGTGCTCGTTTGAAGTGTCTACTATTGGTAAGGATGGTGACCCAATGATGGAGATTCCACGAGCTGAATTAGACCATCTTTCGTCCATTAGACGAGGTGAGATCTTGCACTTATTGGAGAAATACTCTGCACTTTTTGATGCTGACGCTCCGATGGGAGTCTTACCTCATCTACAGCATCATATACATACTACCACAGATGTTCCCATTAGAACTAAGCAGTGGAGATTGCCTGAAAGCACTCGAGCTCACATACGGTCAGAGTGCGACCAAATGTTAAAAGACGGCATTATTGAGCATTCCTCCTCTCCTTGGCTTTCACCCGTTGTTTTAGTTCGTAAGAAAGATGGTTCAACCAGATTCTGTGTTGATTATCGACATCTGAATAAAATCACTACTAACGATACTTACCCTATTCCCAGGATGGATCAGGCGATAGATGAACTCGCGGGAACCCAGTGGTATACCTTGCTGGATGCTAAATCGGCATATTGGACCATAGAAGTCGCGCCCGAGGACCGTCCGAAGACGGCATTCAGCGACGGAGCTCGCTTGTTTCAATTTAAGCGCATGCCATTTGGGCTTACTACGGCTCCGTCCACTTTCCAGCGTGCCATTTCCGCCGTCTTGAATCCAATATTAGGTAAGCATGCTTTGGCATACCTTGATGACGTAGTGATTTATTCTAATTCATTCGAGGAGCACCTTGAACACCTAAGTGAGGTATTGGACCTTTTGTCACAGGCGGGATTCAGACTGAATGTGGCTAAGTGTCGTTTTGCAGTCGACACCTTTATCTTCTTGGGTCACTTGGTAACACCCAAGGGTATTCTTCCAGACCCGGAGAAAGTCAGAGCGATATCAAAAATGTCACTTCCTAGAACCCCTCGTCAGGTTAGGCAGTTTTTGGGTGCTACAGGATTTTTTAGGAAGCATATTCCACAATATGCTCAAGTAGCAGCTCCCCTCACCCACCTACTTCGTAAAGATGTTAAATTTCGTTGGAAGGAAAGTGAACAGGAATCGTTTGAGACTTTAAAGAAAGCGTTGACATCGGCTCCTTGCTTGAGGAAGCCTGACTTTTCCCGTAGTTTTGAAGTCCATACAGATGCCTCTGGAGTCGCAATTGGTGCATGTCTAATCCAGAAAGCGGATGACGACACCCCTCATGCTGTAGCTTATTTTTCGAGAAAGCTCCGTGATGCAGAAAGGAATTACGCCACAGTTGATTTAGAGGCTCTTGCCGTGGTGGAGGCGGTACGTCATTTCCACCCATATGTTTATGGTCGCAAGTTCTTGATATTCACTGATCATAGGCCTTTGGTATCTGTGTTTAAGCAGCCCACAGCATCTGCGCGGATGACTCGTTGGAGTCACGAGCTCTCGTGTTATGATTATGTCCTTAGTTACAAACCGGGGCGTGCTCATAACGTCCCAGATCTCTTAAGTAGGAATGTTACTCCCATTAATCAGGAATCTAATCCACTTTTGGATCCTCAGAAAGTGGCGGCAGAACAGCGCAGGGACCCCTTGTGGAGTGAATTGATAGGGTACCTATCTGAAGAGAGGCTCCCCAGGAGACGACTTCCGTTGCCTCTGGATGAATTTGAGTTGAGGGACGATGTTTTGTATCATCTTAGAACGCTACCAGAGCGTCTGATTTGTCAGTTAGTGATACCTAGGAGTCTAAGAGAACACGCCCTAGAGTATGCTCATAATGATCCAACAGCTGCACACCCAGGTATCTTTCGTACTTACTGTCGTCTACGAGATCGATACTATTTTCCTGGAATGTTAGCTGAGACTAGACGATACGTACTGTCTTGTGCAGCATGTCAACAACGAAAGGGTTTAGCTAGCCGTGCTATGCTTCAGCATATGCCTGATGTAAGTGCTCCCTTGGAACGTGTTTCTGCCGATTTGTTGGATCTGGGTAGTTCGGATAAAGGTAATAGATTTGTGCTGGTCATAGTGGACCATTTCACCAGATTTGTTCAATTGATTCCGCTAGTTTCTAAGGATGCAGAGGTTGTAGCTGATGCTTTTATAAACAATTTTATCACTTTATTTGGGCCGCCCAAAGTACTCTTATCAGATAACGGCCGAGAATTTAAAAATACGTTATTTCAGAGGGTGTGTGAAATTATGAAGACTAGAACGATGTATTCTACAGCATACCACCCCCAGGCTAATGGTATGGTAGAGAGAGTCAACCGAGTGGTGAAAGATGCTCTCGCTACACTTCATATGGACCATCCAGAGGATTGGGATGATCTGCTGCCGTACGTCCGGTTTGCACTTAACACTTCAGTGCATCGCAGTGTAGGTGATACTCCGTTATACCTTCTTACCGGTCGAGATCTCTTCTTTCCAGTCGTTGGTACGAATTTGCAAGAAGTGGACGAGGATGTGGCCCCAGTTTTTCGTCAGAACTTGGAGACGGCACGTAATACAGCCCTCTCAGCGACGAGACAGGCAAGGGAAAGATGGGCTGCTGACTACAATCGTCGAGCTCGCCGTAAGCATGAGTTTAAGGAAGGTGATCTGGTATTACTACGTGGCACACCAAACTATGGTGGGAATCTTGCTCTCGCGCCTAGAAGGATCGGTCCCGTGAGAGTTCTAAAGAAGATAGGACCGGCATCCTACGTCATCCAACACCCAGATGACCGGACTCGAGATATGAAGATGCACGCTAATCGACTTCGCGCCTTTATTGCACGTGCTGAGGTTCAATTTATGCCCGATGACCCATACGCCCGAGATGACGATATCTTCGCATCAGATCCAGGTAGTGACGAGGATCCAGGTACGGCAGGAGTAAATTTGCAACCCTAGCAAACGGTACGAGCGAGTCTCGAGGCCTTTGGTGTTCTGTTTATTTTATGATTATTTTTGGGGTTGATTTTTCGGCGTTGCCTTTCTCTTTGGGTCGTGGCACTGTTTGTTTTGTTATACCACGTTAATTATGCATATGACCATCTTGTAAACCCTAAAATTCATACTGTACTCCTTCTCGCAGGGCATAGGCCGAGACTCTAGTCAAGCAGCAAAATTGGAACCAGGCTGGCGTTCCTCACCTGCTATTCCTTTCACCAGCTTACCCTTCATTTACCCGACGCCGTGGTGGAGGAGTTGTCGCGGTCGACGGCGCCGTCCATGCGCAATCGCCCTCGATTACGTTACATAAAGGTGCGCCCTGCCTCAATTAAGATTGAAATTGAACGCCATGACTTTGCAGGAACGTATCTTGAGCGAGGAAGCAATATTGAAACACCAGTGACCCCTGGCAACCCCTTTGGCGACATCGAGTGACGTTAGATACGACTCTGGCGCCGCTTCATCATCTCGCTGCTTCCGGGTCGACGTAGCAGCATGACAAGTGGATGCCTTATCAACCTGGAACGATATCAGGCCATTCCAGCATCCCCTGGCCTGAAAAGATGAATATAAACATTAGTTGCAGTTGCCAGATGCCACCAGAATCATTCGCTGCACTTCTATCTGCTCTTCTACGACGTAAATCGCGTTGTCGCGCCGCATCGTCATCTTTTAAATGTTTATCAATGTTTTTAGGATGTAAGGAGTTTTCATTTCAAATGCTAGGATATATATTTGTGTTGATGACACTGCAATACGTAATCTTTTGTACACAGAACATTCGAGCTTTTATTGCATAAAGAAGGTCGGGAGGTTGTTTCTTAAGCAGCAGCATCTTTAGACGTTTAATCGGTTTTGCATTTTTATTTATTTTTTTCAGTTTTAAGAGCTTTTACGCCTTTTTAGCGTATTTTATTCCCGACATTCTTTTGTTTACATTCGGGTTTGTTTTTATTTTCGTTAATTCTTTTACCTCTGCGTTTTAAGAGTCATTTTTTATTATCACTAATTCCATTTTAAGAACAGTATTTCATTTTTAGTTATTTTACGTGTTTATTTACCTTTACGTAGTATTTTAAGATAACTCGAAAGCTCTGTATATAAGAGCTGCCACGTGGGCTTCCAGCGGAGCCCGCTTCCAGCCTTTGTTCAACACGCTTGTCTTGTCAGAAAGCTCTGTTCTCTCTCTTCGAGTACCCTGGCTGATTTTTCCATCTCGTCCAGCAATCAGATAAGTTATTGGTCGTGTACAGTTGTGAAATTCAGGTCGAGAGTGGTGATTATTGCATCAAAATTAACGCCAGGTATAACATAGACAAAGTGCTTTTTTTTTTACTTTATTCGTGACTAAATTCTGCAGAAAACTATATATTGTGGTGTCATCTATGTGACTGCGTCAATTCGCCATATTTCATTTATATCAGTCAAGCTAATAATTCGTTTCTTTTAATTGTTTATAACTGCTTGCCCCTATACGCAGTTATTTTAGTACAATTATTAAGTTAATCTATATTCAGTCTTTAGGATATTGCCTAGTATCATTCCGGTATTTCCGCCTCCACATCCATTTTAGATTAATTTTATTGGGGCGACATCAACCCCGATTTCTAAGTTGATTCGTTTCGCTATCTATCTATTTTTATTGTGTTAGTTAAGGTCCCTTTTGCTACTGTTTGTATACCATCGGATATTTCTATGTATATATATGTCACATCTTGAACGGTGTCTAAGAGTGAACGTCTGTGGAGCAAAGGCCAACAACTATAAAGTTCATTTATTTTTACATGTATGTCAATTATTCTGTTATTTAATGATTACGGTATTTCTGCACATAATAAACGAAATTACCTGTGAAGTGTTTCTGAATCATATGTTTTAAATACCGAGTGAATGATTATTATTTTAAAGTTTGTATATTCATTTTAAATCATTTTAATTTGTTTCTCATTGTGGATACTTTGGCTGAAGGAGGATACGAAATACTTTACCTTAAAACTGAAAAAAAAGTATTAATCTGAATATTGTATTTGAAACGAAGAGATCAATTTCAGCTCTCCATCTGAAGAGAATTATTCAAATATTTTATCCGAATATAAAGATTAACTTGAATTCTGTATCTGGAAAAGAAAAAAGATATTAACAATAGTATAATAATACAACTCTATCTTGATAATACTGGCAGGTTGAGCATACGTTAAAATAATTATCAAATTAAATCTATTGCACCAGTATATGTGAATGAGCGATGGGTATACTCCTGGCCTATTGATTTATAAATTATTAAAAAGAAACTTGATCACAGAAGAAACTTATGTACTTAGCTGGAAGCTGGTTTCATTGTTTTTTAAAGGTTTGGATTACTACTTACCTGAGAGTTGAAGTCGCCTCAGATGATGGACTCTAGGATTACTATTTACCTATGGTTGAAATCTCCAGCTACATGTTGATTACTCTGAAGACTCGCACATATATGAATAATTAGTACACATCGAGTCGGTTTAAGCACGCAGTCTCTCAACTGTTTACTCACTCACACATTCGTTCAGTTATTCGTTCATACATTCACACATCTCATACACCCACCACGCCCCCTCGGTTCGCACGCTACCAAACCACTTTCATACACGCATATTATACACACATACATCCACACCCACACTCCTGTTTTTCCCTTACACTCTCTTGCACACGATTCTTACACCCCCACACACACATGACGTTCCCAGACGTATAACTGGGTGGTGGCAGCAAAGGAAGAGTGACGTGCCAAGCGGGCTAATTCTATGCATATACTCATCATCACACATCTCCATATTATACTCATTTGGCATTGAGCCATTGCACTGTCATTAAGTATATCTGCACACTACATTTAGTGGTAGGCAGGACGTCTATTTGGTATTCAACGGTACTACGCCTATTCGCCACGGGTATAGGGCGTCCCGCACTACTACATATACGATCCTGAAAAAAAAAATGCTTAAAATATATACGATCCTGAGAAGAAAATAAAATGCTTAAAAGGCATATTAAAAATACATATTAAAATATATATTATATATTAGATATTAGAATAATGGAAGTGAAAAAAAAGCAATTCCGAAAAAAAAGGTGCAAGAAAAAAACTGCAAGTAATATATACGATCCTGAAAAAAATACACGATAGAGCCGTTCTGAAAATGAAATGGATTACAGTTAAATGCGCTGATTTTCGTTATATTAAAGGAAAAAGGAATTGCGAGAAGAAAAGGTGCAAGAAAAAAAAAGTAATATACACGATCCTGAAAAAAATGCTTAAAATACATATTGAAATGCATATTAAAATATATATTATATATTAGTTATTAGAATAAAGGAATTGGAAAAAAACAATTGCGAGAAAAAAGATGCAAGAAAAAATATGTAAATAATATATACGATCCTGAAAAAAATGCTTGAAATGATTATTAAAAATACATATTAAAATATATATGTATTAGATATTAGAATAGAAAATTGAAAGAAAAGCAATTGCGAGAAAAAAGGTGCACGAAAAAAAAAATCAATATGATATATACGATCCTGAAAAAATATATAAAATAGAATACACGTTAGAGCCATTCTGATAATGAAACGGATTACAGTTAAATGCGCTGATTTTCGTTATATTAAAGGAAAACGCAATTGCGAGAAAAAAGGTGCAAGAAAAAAAATGCAATATATATGATCCTGAAAAAAAATGCTTAAAATGCACATTAAAATACATATTGAAATATATATTTGATGTTAGACATTAGAATAAAGGAATTGAAAAAAAGCAATTGCGAGAAAAAAGGTGCAAGAAAAAAAATGCAACATATATGATCCTGAAAAAAAATGCTTAAAATGCATATTAAAAAATATATTATATATTAAATATTAGAATAAAAAAATTGAATTGCAAGAAAAAAGGTGCAAGAAAAAAAAATACGATCCTGAAAAAAATAAAATAAAATACACGTTAGAGCCATTCTGATAATGAAACGGATTACAGTTAAACGCGATGATTTTCGTTATATGAAAGGAAAAAGGAATTGCGAGAAAAAAGGTACAAGAAAAAAAAAATGCAATATATACGATCCTGAAAAAAAAATGCTTAAAAAGATATTCGATCCTGAGAAGAAAAAAAAATGCTTAAAAGGCATATTAAAAATACATATTAAAATATATATTATATATTAGATATTAGAATAATGGAAGTGAAAAAAAAGCAATTCCGAGAAAAAAGGTGCAAGAAAAAAAATGCAAGTAATATATACGATCCTGAAAAAAAATATACGATAGAGCCGTTCTGAAAATGAAATGGATTACAGTTAAATGCGCTGATTTTCGTTATATTAAAGGAAAAAGGAATTGCGAGAAAAAAAAGTGCAAGTTAGAAAATACAATATATACAATCCTGAAAAAAATTGCTTAAAAGGCATATTAAAATACATATCAAAATATATATTATATATTAGATATTAGAATAAAGGAATTGGAAAAAAAACAATTGCGAGAAAAAAGATGCAAGAAAAAATATGTAAATAATATATACGATCCTGAAAAAAATGCTTAAAATGATTATTAAAAATACATATTAAAATATATATATATTAGATATTAGAATAGAAAATTGAAAGAAAAGCAATTGCGAGAAAAAAGGTGCACGAAAAAAAAAATTTATTTGATATATACGATCCTGAAAAAGAGATATATAAAATAGAATACACGTTAGAGCCATTCTGATAATGAAACGGATTACAGTTAAATGCGCTGATTTTCGTTATATTAAAGGAAAACGCAATTGCGAGAAAAAAGGTGCAAGAAAAAAAATGCAATATATATGATCCTGAAAAAAAAAAATGCTTAAAATGCACATTAAAATACATATTGAAATATATATCAGATGTTAGACATTAGAATAAAGGAATTGAAAAAAAGCAATTGCGAGAAAAAGGTGCAAGAAAAAAAATGCAACATATATGATCCTGAAAAAAAAAAAATGCTTAAAATGCATATTAAAAAATATATTATATATTAAATATTACAATAAAGAAATTGAAAAAAAAAGAAAAGAAAAAAAAATACTTAAAATGCGTATAGATAGATATTAGAATAAAGGAATTGAAAAAAAAAATGCAAGAAAGAAGGTGCCATTAAAAAAAAATGCTTAAAATGCATATTAAAATACATATTAAAATATATAAAGGAATTAAAAAAAAAACAATTGCAAGAAAAAAAGGTGCAAGAAAAAAAAAATACGATCCTGAAAAAAATAAAATAAAATACACGTTAGAGCCATTCTGATAATGAAACGGATTACAGTTAAACGCGATGATTTTCGTTATATGAAAGGAAAAAGGAATTGCGAGAAAAAAGGTACAAGAAAAAAAAAAATGCAATATATACGATCCTGAAAAAAAATGCTTAAAATCTATACGATCCTGAGAAGAAAAAAAAATCCTTAAAAGGCATATTAAAAATACATATTAAAATATATATCATATATTAGATATTAGAATAATGGAAGTGAAAAAAAAGCAATTCCGAGAAAAAAGGTGCAAGAAAAAAAATGCAAGTAATATATACGATCCTGAAAAAAATACACGATAGAGCCGTTCTGAAAATGAAATGGATTACAGTTAAATGCGCTGATTTTCGTTATATTAAAGGAAAAAGGAATTGCGAGAAAAAAAAGTGTAAGAAAAAAAAATACAATATATACAATCCTGAAAAAAAATGCTTAAAAGGCATATTAAAATACATATCAAAATATATATTAGATATTAGATATTAGAATTAAGGAATTGAAAAAATACAATTACTAGAAAAAAGGTGCAAGAAAAAATATGCAGGTAATATATACGATCCTGAAAAAAAAATGCACGTTAGAGCCATTCTGATAATGAAATGGATTACAGTTAAATGCGCTGATTTTCATTATATTAAAGGAAAAAGGAATTGCGAGAAGAAAAGGTGCAAGAAAAAAAAAGTAATATACACGATCCTGAAAAAAATGCTTAAAATACATATTGAAATGCATATTAAAAATATTTTATATATTAGATATTAGAATAAAGGAATTGGAAAAAAAAACAATTGCGAGAAAAAAGATGCAAGAAAAAATATGTAAATAATATATACGATCCTGAAAAAAATGCTTAAAATGATTATTAAAAATACATATTAAAATATATATATATTAGATATTAGAATAAAAAATTGAAAGAAAAGCAATTGCGAGAAAAAAGATGCACGAAAAAAAAAATCTATTTGATATATACGATCCTGAAAAAGAGATATATAAAATAGAATACACGTTAGAGCCATTCTGATAATGAAACGGATTACAGTTAAATGCGCTGATTTTCGTTATATTAAAGGAAAACGCAATTGCGAGAAAAAAGGTGCAAGAAAAAAAATGCAAGTAATATATACGATCCTGAAAAAAATACACGATAGAGCCGTTCTGAAAATGAAATGGATTACAGTTAAATGCGCTGATTTTCGTTATATTAAAGGAAAAAGGAATTGCGAGAAGAAAAGGTGCAAGAAAAAAAGAGTAATATACAAGATCCTGAAAAAAATGCTTAAAATACATATTGAAATGCATATTAAAATATATATTATATATTAGATATTAAAATAAAGGAATTGGAAAAAAACAATTGCGAGAAAAAAGATGCAAGAAAAAATATGTAAATAATATATACGATCCTGAAAAAAATGCTTAAAATGATTATTAAAAATACATATTAAAATATATATATATATATTAGATATTAGAATAGAACATTGAAAGAAAAGCAATTGCGAGAAAAAAGGTGCACGAAAAAAAAAAATCTATTTGATATATACGATCCTGAAAAAGAAATATATAAAATAGAATACACGTTAGAGCCATTCTGATAATGAAACGGATTACAGTTAAATGCGCTGATTTTCGTTATATTAAAGGAAAACGCAATTGCGAGAAGAAAGCTGCAAGAAAAAAAAATGCAATATATATGATCCTGAAAAAAAAATGCTTAAAATGCACATTAAAATACATATTGAAATATATATTAGATGTTAGACATTAGAATAAAGGAATTAAAAAAAAGCAATTGCGAGAAAAAAGGTGCAAGAAAAAAAATGCAACATATATGATCCTGAAAAAAAATGCTTAAAATGCATATTAAAAAATATATTATATATTAAATATTAGAATAAAGAAATTGAAAAAAAAGAAAAGAAAAAAAAATACTTAAAATGCATATAGATAGATATTAGAATAAAGGAATTGAAAAAAAAAAATTGCAAGAAAGAAGGTGCCATAAAAAAAATTGCTTAAAATGCATATTAAAATACATATTAAAATATGTAAAGGAATTGAAAAAAAAAAAATGCAAGAAAAAAGGTGCAAGAAAAAAAAATACGATCCTGAAAAAAATAAAATAAAATACACGTTAGAGCCATTCTGATAATGAAACGGATTACAGTTAAACGCGATGATTTTCGTTATATGAAAGGAAAAAGGAATTGCGAGAAAAAAGGTACAAGAAAAAAAAATGCAATATATACGATCCTGAAAAAAAAATGCTTAAAATATATACGATCCTGAGAAGAAAAAAAAATGCTTAAAAGGCATATTAAAAATACATATTAAAATATATATTATATATTAGATATTAGAATAATGGAAGTGAAAAAAAAAGCGATTCCGAGAAAAAAGGTGCAAGAAAAAAAATGCAAGTAATATATACGATCCTGAAAAAAAATACACGATAGAGCCGTTCTGAAAATGAAATGGATTACAGTTAAATGCGCTGATTTTCGTTATATTAGAAGAAAAAGGAATTGGGAAAAAAAAAAGTGCAAGAAAAAAAATATATGACGATCCTGAAAAAAATGCTTAAAAGGCATATTAAAATACATATCAAAATATATATTAGATATTAGATATTAGAATTAAGGAATTGAAAAAATACAATTACGAGAAAAAAGGTGCAAGAAAAAATATGCAGGTAATATATACGATCCTGAAAAAAAATGCACGTTAGAGCCATTCTGATAATGAAATGGATTACAGTTAAATGCGCTGATTTTCGTTATATTAAAGGAAAAAGGAATTGCGAGAAGAAAAGGTGCAAGAAAAAAAAGTAATATACACGATCCTGAAAAAAAATGCTTAAAATACATATTGAAATGCATATTAAAATATATATTATATATTAGATATTAGAATAAAGGAATTGGAAAAAAACAATTGCGAGAAAAAAAGATGCAAGAAAAATTATGTAAATAATATATACGATCCTGAAAAAATGCTTAAAATGATTATTAAAAATACATATTAAAATATATATATATTAGATATTAGAATAGAAAATTGAAAGAAAAGCAATTGCGAGAAAAAAGGTGCACGAAAAAAAAATCTATTTGATATATACGATCCTGAAAAAGAGATATATAAAATAGAATACACGTTAGAGCCATTCTGATAATGAAACGGATTACAGTTAAATGCGTTGATTTTCGTTATATTAAAGGAAATCGCAATTGCGAGAAAAAAGATGCAAGAAAAAAAATGCAATATATATGATCCTGAAAAAAAAAAAAATGCTTAAAATGCACATTAAAATACATATTGAAATATATATTAGATGTTAGACATTAGAATAAAGGAATTGAAAAAAAGCAATTGCGAGAAAAAAGGTGCAAGAAAAAAAATGCAACATATATGATCCTGAAAAAAACTGCTTAAAATGCATATTAAAAAATATATTATATATTAAATATTAGAATAAAGAAATTGAAAAAAAGAAAAGAAAATAAATACAAAAAAAAATTAAGAAAGAAGTTAAAAAATTGCTTAAAATGCATATTAAAATACATATTAAAAATAATTGAAAAAAAAAGCAATTGCAAGAAAAAAGGTGAAAAAAAATACGATCCTGAAAAAAATAAAATAAAATACACGTTAGAGCCATTCTGATAATGAAACGGATTACAGTTAAACGCGATGATTTTCGTTATATGAAAGGAAAAGGAATTGCGAGAAAAAAGGTACAAGAAAAAAAAATGCAATATATACGATCCTGAAAAAAAAATGATATATACGATCCTGAGAAGAAAAAAAAATGAATACATTTAAATGCGCTTATTATTAGATATTAGAATAATGGAAGTGAAAAAAAGCAATTCCGAGAAAAAAGGTGCAAGAAAAAAAATGCAAGTAATATATACGATCCTGAAAAAAATACACGATAGAGCCGTTCTGAAAATGAAATGGATTACAGTTAAATGCGCTGATTTTCGTTATATTAAAGGAAAAAGGAATTGCGAGAAAAAAAGTGCAAGAAAAAAAATACAATATATACAATCCTGAAAAAAATTGCTTAAAAGGCATATTAAAATACATATCAAAATATATATTAGATATTAGATATTAGAATTAAGGAATTGAAAAAATACAATTACTAGAAAAAAATTGCAAGAAAAAATATGCAGGTAATATATACGATCCTGAAAAAAAAAATGCACGTTAGAGCCATTCTGATAATGAAATGGATTACAGTTAAATGCGCTGATTTTCATTATATTAAAGGAAAAAGGAATTACGAGAAGAAAAGGTGCAAGAAAAAAAAAGTAATGATCCTGAAAAAAAATGCTTAAAATGCACATTAAAATACATATTGAAATATATATTAGATGTTAGATATTAGAATAAAGGAATTGGAAAAAAAAAGCAATTGCGAGAAAAAAGGTGCAAGAAAAAAAAAATGCAACATATATGATCCTGAAAAAAATGCTTAAAATGATTATTAAAAAAATATATTATATATTAAATATTAGAATAAAGAAATTGAAAAAAAAAAGAAAAAGAAAAAAAAATACTTAAAATGCATATAGATAGATATTAGAATAAAGGAATTGAAATAAAAAATTACAAGAAAGAAGGTGCCATAAAAAAATTGCTTAAAAATGCATATTAAAATACATATTAAAAATATATGTAAAGAAATTGAAAAAAAAAATTGCAAGAAAAAAGGTGCAAGAAAAAAAAATACGATCCTGAAAAAAATAAAATAAAATACACGTTAGAGCCATTCTGATAATGAAACGGATTACAGTTAAACGCGATGATTTTCGTTATATGAAAGGAAAAAGGAATTGCGAGAAAAAAAAGTGCAAGAAAAAAAATACAATATATACAATCCTGAAAAAAATTGCTTAAAAATATACGATCAAAAAAATGCTTAAAAGGCATATTAAAAATACATATTAAAATATATATTATATATTAGATATTAAATAATGGAAGTGAAAAAAAAAACAATTGCGAGAAAAAAGGTGCAAGAAAAAAAATGCAAATAATATATACGATCCTGAAAAAAAATACACGATAGAGCCGTTCTGAAAATGAAATGGATTACAGTTAAATGCGCTGATTTTCGTTATATTAAAGGAAAAAGGAATTGCGAGAAAAAAAGTGCAAGAAAAAAAATACAATATATACAATCCTGAAAAAAATTGCTTAAAAGGCATATTAAAATACATATCAAAATATATATTAGATATTAGATATTAGAATTAAGGAATTGAAAAAATACAATTACTAGAAAAAAATTGCAAGAAAAAATATGCAGGTAATATATACGATCCTGAAAAAAAATACACGATAGAGCCATTCTGATAATGAAATGGATTACAGTTAAATGCGCTGATTTTCGTTATATTAAAGGAAAAAGGAATTGCGAGAAGAAAAGGTGCAAGAAAAAAAAAGTAATATACACGATCCTGAAAAAAATGCTTAAAATACATATTGAAATGCATATTAAAATATATATTATATATTAGATATTAAAATAAACGAATTGGAAAAAAAAACAATTGGGAGAAAAAAGATGCAAGAAAAAATATGTAAATAATATATACGATCCTGAAAAAAATGCTTAAAATGATTATTCAAAATACATATTAAAATATATATATATATATATTAGATATTAGAATACAAAATTGAAAGAAAAGCAATTGCGAGAAAAAAGGTGAACGAAAAAAAAAATCTATTTGATATATACGATCCTGAAAAAGAGATATATAAAATAGAATACACGTTAGAGCCATTCTGATAATGAAACGGATTACAGTTAAATGCGCTGATTTTCGTTATATTAAAGGAAAACGCAATTGCGAGAAAAAAGGTGCAAGAAAAAAAATGCAAGTAATATATACGATCCTGAAAAAAATACACGATAGAGCCGTTCTGAAAATGAAATGGATTACAGTTAAATGCGCTGATTTTCGTTATATTAAAGGAAAAAGGAATTGCGAGAAGAAAAGGTGCAAGAAAAAAAGAGTAATATACAAGATCCTGAAAAAAATGCTTAAAATACATATTGAAATGCATATTAAAATATATATCATATATTAGATATTAAAATAAAGGAATTGGAAAAAAACAATTGCGAGAAAAAAGATGCAAGAAAAAATATGTAAATAATATATACGATCCCGAAAAAAATGCTTAAAATGATTATTAAAAATACATATTAAAATATATATATATATTAGATATTAGAATAGAAAATTGAAAGAAAAGCAATTGCGAGAAAAAAGGTGCACGAAAAAAAAATCTATTTGATATATACGATCCTGAAAAAGAGATAAATAAAATAGAATACACGTTAGAGCCATTCTGATAATGAAACGGATTACAGTTAAATGCGCTGATTTTCGTTATATTAAAGGAAAACGGAATTGCGAGAAAAAAGGTGCAAGAAAAAAAATGCAAGTAATATATACGATCCTGAAAAAAATACACGATAGAGCCGTTCTGAAAATGAAATGGATTACAGTTAAATGCGCTGATTTTCGTTATATTAAAGGAAAAAGGAATTGCGAGAAGAAAAGGTGCAAGAAAAAAAGATATATACGATAAGATCCAGAAAAAAATACTTAAAATACATATTGAAATGCATATTAAAATATATATTATATATTAGATATTAAAATAAAGGAATTGGAAAAAAACAATTGCGAGAAAAAAGATGCAAGAAAAAATATGTAAATAATATATACGATCCCGAAAAAAATGCTTAAAATGATTATTAAAAATACATATTAAAATATATATATATTAGATATTAGAATAGAGCATTGAAAGAAAAGCAATTGCGAGAAAAAAGGTGCACGAAAAAAAAAATCTATTTGATGTATACGATCCTGAAAAAGAGATAAATAAAATAGAATACACGTTAGAGCCATTCTGATAATGAAACGGATTACAGTTAAATGCGCTGATTTTCGTTATATTAAAGGAAAACGGAATTGCGAGAAAAAAGGTGCAAGAAAAAAAATGCAAGTAATATATACGATCCTGAAAAAAATACACGATAGAGCCGTTCTGAAAATGAAATGGATTACAGTTAAATGCGCTGATTTTCGTTATATTAAAGGAAAAAGGAATTGCGAGAAGAAAAGGTGCAAGAAAAAAAGAGTAATATACAAGATCCTGTAAAAAATGCTTAAAATACATATTGAAATGCATATTAAAATATATATTATATATTAGATATTAAAATAAAGGAATTGGAAAAAAACAATTGCGAGAAAAAAGATGCAAGAAAAAATATGTAAATAATATATACGATCCCGAAAAAAATGCTTAAAATGATTATTAAAAATACATATTAAAATATATATATATTAGATATTAGAATAGAGCATTGAAAGAAAAGCAATTGCGAGAAAAAAGGTGCACGAAAAAAAAAATCTATTTGATATATACGATCCTGAAAAAGAAATATATAAAATAGAATACACGTTAGAGCCATTCTGATAATGAAACGGATTACAGTTAAATGCGCTGATTTTCGTTATATTAAAGGAAAACGCAATTGCGAGAAAAAAGGTGCAAGAAAAAAAATGCAATATATATGATCCTGAAAAGAAAAAATGCTTAAAATGCACATTAAAATACATATTGAAATATATATTAGATGTTAGACATTAAAATAAAGGAATTGAAAAAAAGCAATTGCAAGAAAAAAGGTGCAAGAAAAAAAATGCAACATATATGATCCTGAAAAAAAAGCTTAAAATGCTTATTAAAAAATATATTATATATTAAATATTAGAATAAAGAAATTGAAAAAAAAGAAATGAAAAAAAAAACTTAAAATGCATATAGATAGATATTGGAATAAAGGAATTGAAAAAAAGAAATTGCAAGAAAGAAGGTGCCATAAAAAAAATTGCTTAAAATGCATATAAAAATACATATTAAAATATATAAAGGAATTGAAAAAAAAATTGCAAGAAAAAAGGTGCACGAAAAAAAAAAAAACGATCCTGAAGAAAAACTAAAATAAATTACACGTTAGAGCCATTCTGATAATGAAAGGATTACAGTTTTAAACGCGATGATTTTCGTTATATGAAAGGAAAAAGGAATTGCGAAAAAAAAGGTACAAGAAAAAAAAAATGCCATATATACGATCCTAAAAAAAATGCTTAAAATATATACGCTCCTGAGAAGAAAAAAAATGCTTAAAATACATATTGAAATGCATATTAAAATATATATTATATATTAGATATTAGAATAAAGGAATTGGAAGCTGAAAAAAAAACAATTGCGAGAAAAAAATATGCAAGAAAAAATTAGTAAATAAGATAAACGATCCTGAAAACAACGCTTAAAATGAATAATAAAGATACATATTAAAATAGATAAATTAGAAATTAGAATAGAAAAAAGAAAGAAAAGCAATTGCGAGAAAAAAGAAGAACGAAAAAAAAATCTATTTGATATATACGATCCTGAAAAAGATATATAAATAGAATACACGTTAGAGCCATTCTGATAATGAAACGGATTACAGTTAAATGCGCTGATTTTCGTTATATTAAAGGAAAACGCAATTGCGAGAAAAAAGTGCAAGAAAAAAAAGCAAGTAATATACGATCCTGAAAAAAATACACGATAGAGCCGTATGAAAATAGTTAAATGCGTGATTTTCGTTATATTAAGAAAAGAATTTGAGAAGAGAAAGGTGCAAGAAAAAAAGAGTAATATACAGATCAAAAAATGCTTAAAATACATATTGAAATGCATATTAAAATATATTATATTAGATATTAAAATAAAGGAATTGGAAAAAAAACAATTGCGAGAAAAAAGATGCAAGAAAAATATGTAAATAATATATACGATCCTGAAAAAAATGCTTAAAATGATTATTAAAAATACATATTAAAATATATATATATATTAGATATTAGAATGAACATTGAAAGAAAAGCAATTGCGAGAAAAAAAGGTGCACGAAAAAAAAAATCTATTTGATATATACGATACTGAAAAAGAAAATATATATAGAATACACGTTAGAGCATTTGATAATGAAACGGATTACAGTTAAATGCGCTGATTTCGTTATATTAAAGGAAAACGCAATGAGAAGAAAAAAGTGCAAGAAAAAAAATGCAATATATATGATCCTGAAAAAAAAATGCTTAAAATGCACATAAAATACATATTGAAATATATTATTAGATGTTAGACATTAGAATAAAGGATTGAAAAAAAGCAATTGCGAGAAAAAAGGTGCAAGAAAAAAAATGCAACATATATGATCCTGAAAAAAATGCTTAAATGCATGCATTAAAAAATATATTATATATTAAATATTAGAATAAGAAATTGAAAAAAAGAAAGAAAAAAAATATAAAATGCATATAGATAGATATTAAAATAAAGGAATTGAAAAAAAAATTGCAAGAAAGAAGGTGCCATAAAAAAATGCTTAAAATGCATATTAAAATACATATTAAAATATGTAAAGGAATTGAAAAAAAAATTGCAAGAAAAAAAAAATCCTGAAAAAAATAAAATAAATACACGTTAGAGCCATTCTGATAATGAAACGGATTACAGTTAAACGCGATGATTTTCGTTATATGAAAGGAAAAAGGAATTGCGAGAAAAAAAGGTACAAGAAAAAAAAAATGCAATATATACGATCTGAAAAAAATGCTTAAATATAAACGATCCAGAAAAAAAATGCTTAAAATGCATATTAAAATACAATTAAAATGTATATTACATATCAAATATAAGAATAAAGAAATTAGAAAGAAAAAGCAATTGCGAGAAAAAAGTTTCAAGAAAAAAAATGCAAGTGATATATACGATCTTGAAAAAAAATACACGATAGAGCCTTCTGAAAAAATGGATTTACAGTAAATGCTGATTTTAAATATTAAAGGAAAGAATTGCGAGAAAAAAAAGTGCAAGAAAAAAATAAGGAATTGAAAAAAATCATACGAGACAGAAAAAAAGGTGCAAGAAAAAATATGCAGTAATATATACATCCTGAAAAAAATGCGAATTAGAGAGCCATTCTGAATGAAATGGATTACAGTTAAATGCGCTGATTTTCGTTCATTATATTAAAGGAAAAAAAGGAATTGCGAGAAGAAAAGGGGCAAGAAAAAAAAGTAATATACGATCTGAAAAAAATGCTTAAAATACATATTGAAATGCATATTAAAAATATATATTATAAATAAAATACTAAAATAAAGGAATAAAAAAAAAAACAATTGCGAAAAAAAAGATGCAAGAAAAAATATGTAAATAATATATACGATCCTGAAAAAAATGCTTAAAATGATTATCAAAAATACATATTAAAATATATATATATTAGATATTAGAATAGAACTTTGAAAGAAAAGCAATTGCGAGAAAAAAGGTGCACGAAAAAAAAAATCTATTTGATATATACGATCCTGAAAAAGAGATATATAAAATAGAATACACGTTAGAGCCATTCTGATAATGAAACGGATTACAGTTAAATGCGCTGATTTTCGTTATATTAAAGGAAAACGCAATTGCGAGAAAAAAGGTGCAAGAAAAAAAATGCAATATATATGATCCTGAAAAAAAAAATGCTTAAAATGCACATTAAAATACATATTGAAATATATATTAGATGTTAGACATTAGAATAAAGGAATTGAAAAAAAGCAATTGCGAGAAAAAAGGTACAAGAAAAAAAATGCAACATATTATCCTGAAAAAAACTGCTTAAAATGCATATTAAAAAATATATTATATATTAAATATTAGAATAAAGAAATTGAAAAAAAAGAAAAGAAAAAAAAATACTTAAAATGCATATAGATAGATATTAGAATAAAGGAATTGAAAAAAAAATTACAAGAAAGAAGGTGCCATAAAAAAAATTGCTTAAAATGCATATTAAAATACATATTAAAATATATAAAGGAATTGAAAAAAAAAAACAATTGCAAGAAAAAAGGTGCAAGAAAAAAAATACGATCCTGAAAAAAATAAAATAAAATACACGTTAGAGCCATTCTGATAATGAAACGGATTACAGTTAAACGCGATGATTTTCGTTATATGAAAGGAAAAAGGAATTGCGAGAAAAAAGGTACAAGAAAAAAAAATGCAATATATACGATCCTGAAAAAAAAAATGCTTAAAATATATACGATCCTGAGAAGAAAAAAAAATGCTTAAAAGTCACATTAAAAATACATTTTAAAATATATATTATATATTAGATATTAGAATAATGGAAGTGAAAAAAAAGCAATTCCGAGAAAAAAGGTGCAAGAAAAAAAATGCAAGTAATATATACGATCCTGAAAACAAATACACGATAGAGCCGTTCTGAAAATGAAATGGATTACAGTTAAATGCGCTGATTTTCGTTATATTAAAGGAAAGAGGAATTGCTAGAAAAAAAAGTGCAAGAAAAAAAATACAATATATACAATCCTGAAAAAAATTGCTTAAAAGGCATATTAAAATACATATCAAAATATATATTAGATATTAGATATTAGAATTAAGGAATTGAAAAAATACAATTACGAGAAAAAAGGTGCAAGAAAAAATATGCATGTAATATATACGATCCTGAAAAAAAAAAAAATGCACGTTAGAGCCATTTGATAATGAAATGGATTACAGTTAAATGCGCTGATTTTCGTTATATTAAAGGAAAAAGGAATTGCGAGAAGAAAAGGTGCAAGAAAAAAAAGTAATATACACGATCCTGAAAAAAATGCTTAAAATACATATTGAAATGCATATTAAAATATATATTATATATTAGATATTAGAATAAAGGAATTGGAAAAAAACAATTGCGAGAAAAAAGATGCAAGAAAAATTATGTAAATAATATATACGATCCTGAAAAAATGCTTAAAATGATTATTAAAAATACATATTAAAATATATATATTAGATATTAGAATAGAAAATTGAAAGAAAAGCAATTGCGAGAAAAAAGGTGCACGAAAAAAAAAAAATCTATTTGATATATACGATCCTGAAAAAGAGATATATAAAATAGAATACACGTTAGAGCCATTCTGATAATGAAACGGATTACAGTTAAATGCGCTGATTTTCGTTATATTAAAGGAAAACGCAATTGCGAGAAAAAAGGTGCAAGAAAAAAAATGCAATATATATGATCCTGAAAAAAAAATGCTTAAAATGCACTTTAAATACATATTGAAATATATATTAGATGTTAGACATTAGAGAATATAAAGGAATTGAAAAAAGCAATTGCGAGAAAAAAGGTGCAAGAAAAAAAATGCAACATATATGATCCTGAAAAAAAATGCTTAAAATGCATATTAAAAAATATATTATATATTAAATATTAGAATAAAGATATTGAAAAAAACAGAAAAAAAATACTTAAAATGCATATAGATAGATATTAGAATAAAGGAATTGAAAAAAAAAAAATGCAAGAAAGAAGGTGCCATAAAAAAAATTGCTTAAAATGCATATTAAAATACATATTAAAATATATAAAGGAATTGAAAAAAAAAACAATTGCAAAAAAAAAGTTGTAAGAAAAAAAATACGATCCTGAAAAAAATAAAATAAAATACACGTTATAGCCATTCTTATAATGAAACTGATTACAGTTAAACGAAATGATCTTCATAATATGAAAAGAAAAAGGAATTGCGAGAAAAAAAGGGTACAAGAAAAAAAAAATGCAATATATACGATCCTGAAAAAAAAAAAATACTTAAAATATATACGATCTGAGAAGAAAAAAAAAATGCTTAAAAAGTCACATTAAAAATACATATTAAAATATATATATATTAGATATTAGAATAATGGAAGTGAAAAAAAAGCAATTCCAGAGGAAGAATAAAAAAGGTGCAAGAAAAAAAATGCAAGTATATATTCCGATCTGAAGAAGAAAAAAAATGCTTAAAAGCATTTTAAAATACATATAAAAATATATATTATATTAGATATTAGTAATAATGGAAGTGAAGAAAAAAGCAATTGCTAGAAAAAACGTGCAAGAAAAAAAATGCTATAATATACGATCCTGAAAAAAAATACGATAGAATTGATAATCAAAGATTACAGTTAATGCGCTGATTTTCGTTATATTAAGGAAAAAGGAATTGCGAGAAAAAAAAGTGCAAGTGCTAAAAAAAAACAATATAACCAAACCCTGAAAAAATTGCTTAAAAAGGGCATATTAAAAAATACATAACAAAATAATTATATAGAAATTTGATATTAGAAATAAGGAAATGAAAAAAACAAAACGAGAAAATGAGGTGCTAGAAAAAATAAGCAGGGATAATATATACGATCCTGAATAAAAAAAAAAAATAAGAGAGCATTCCATTTAATGAAAGGATTACAGTTAAATGCGCTGATTTTCGTTATATTAAAGGAAAAAGGAATTGCGAGAAGAAAAGGTACAAGAAAAAGAGTAATATACACGATCCTGAAAAAAATGCTTAAAATACATATTGAAATGCATATTAAAATATATATTATGTATTAGATATTAGAATAAAGGAATTGGAAAAAAAACAATTGCGAGAAAAAAAGATGCAAAAAAAAATTATGTAAATAATATATACGATCTTGAAAAAAATGCTTAAAATGATTATTAAAAATACATATTAAAATATATATATATTAGATATTAGAATAGAAAATTGAAAGAAAAGCAATTGCGAGAAAAAAGGTGCACGAAAAAAAAAATCTATTTGATATATACGATCCTGAAAAAGAGATATATAAAATAGAATACACGTTAGAGCCATTCTGATAATGAAACGGATTACAGTTAAATGCGCTGATTTTCGTTATATTAAAGGAAAACGCAATTGCGAGAAAAAAGGTGCAAGAAAAAAAATGCAATATATATGATCGTGAAAAAAATTGCTTAAAATGCACATTAAAATACATATTGAAATATATATTAGATGTTAGACATTAGAATAAAGGAATTGAAAAAAGCAATTGCGAGAAAAAAGGTGCAAGAAAAAAAATGCAACATATATGATCCTGAAAAAAAATGCTTAAAATGCATATTAAAAAATATATTATATATTAAATATTAGAATAAAGAAATTGAAAAAAAAGAAAAGAAAAAAAAATACTTAAAATGCATATAGATAGATATTAGAATAAAGGAATTGAAAAAAAAAATGCAAGAAAGAAGGTGCCATAAAAAAAATTGCTTAAAATGCATATTAAAATACATATTAAAATATATAAAGGAATTGAAAAAAAAACAATTGCAAGAAAAAAGGTGCAAGAAAAAAAAATACGATCCTGAAAAAAATAAAATAAAATATACGTTAGAGCCATTCTGATAATGAAACGGATTACAGTTAAACGCGATGATTTTCGTTATATGAAAGGAAAAAGGAATTGCGAGAAAAAAGGTACAAGAAAAAAAAAAAAGCAATATATACGATCCTGAAAAAAAAAATGCTTAAAATATATACGATCCTGAGAAGAAAAAAAAAATGCTTAAAAGGCATATTAAAAATACATATTAAAATATATATTATATATTAGATATTAGAATAATGGAAGTGAAAAAAAGTAATTCCGAGAAAAAAGGTGAAAGAAAAAAAATGCAAGTAATATATACGATCCTGAAAAATATACACGATAGAGCCGTTCTGAAAATGAAATGGATTACAGTTAAATGCGCTGATTTTCGTTATTTTAAAGGAAAAAGAAATTGCGAGAAAAAAAAGTGCAAGAAAATAATACAATATATACAATCCTGAAAAAAATTGCTTAAAAGGCATATTAAAATACATATCAAAATATATATTAGATATTAGATATTAGAATTAAGGAAGTGAAAAAAAAGCAATTCCGAGAAAAAAGGTGCAAGAAAAAATATGCAGGTAATATATACGATCCTGAAAAAAAAAAATGAACGTTAGAGCCATTCTGATAATGAAATGGATTACAGTTAAATGCGCTGATTTTCGTTATATTAAAGGAAAAAGGAATTGCGAGAAGAAAAAGTGCAAGAAAAAAAAAGTAATATACACGATCCTGAAAAAAATGCTTAAAATACATATTGAAATGCATATTAAAATATATATTAGATATTAGATATTAGAATAAAGGAATTGGAAAAAAAACAATTGCGAGAAAATAGATGCAAGAAAAAATATGTAAGTAATATATACGATCCTGAAAAAAATGCTTAAAATGATTATTAAAAATACGTATTAAAATATATATATATTAGATATTAGAATAGAAAATTGAAAGAAAAGCAATTGCGAGAAAAACGGTCTACGAAAAAAAAATCTATTTGATATATACGATCCTGAAAAAGAGATATATAAAATAGAATACACGTTAGAGCCATTCTGATAATGAAACGGATTACAGTTAAATGCGCTGATTTTCGTTATATTAAAGGAAAACGCAATTGCGAGAAAAAAGATGCAAGAAAAAAAATGCAATATATATGATCCTGAAAAAAAAATGCTTAAAATGCACATTAAAATACATATTGAAATATATATTAGATGTTAGACATTAGAATAAAGGAATTGAAAAAAAAGCAATTGCGAGAAAAAAGGTGCAAGAAAAAAAATGCAACATATATGATCCTGAAAAAAATGCTTAAAATGCATATTAAAAAAATATATTATATATTAAATATTAGAATAAAGAAATTGAAAAAAAAGAAAAAAAAAACTTAAAATGCATATAGATAGATATTAGAATAAAGGAATTGAAAAAAAAAAATTGCAAGAAAGAAGGTGCCATAAAAAAATTGCTTAAAATGCATATTAAAATACATATTAAAATATATAAAGGAATTGAAAAAAAAAACAATTGCAAGAAAAAAGGTGCAAGAAAAAAAAATACGATCCTGAAAAAAATAAAATAAAATACACGTTAGAGCCATTCTGATAATGAAACGGATTACAGTTAAACGCGATGATTTTCGTTATATGAAAGGAAAAAGGAATTACAAGAAAAAAGGTACAAGAAAAAAAATGCAATATATACGATCCTGAAAAAAATATGCTTAAAATATATACGATCCAAAGAAAAAAAAAATGATTAAAAGGCATATTAAAAATACATATTAAAATATATATTATATAATAGATATTAGAATAATGAAAGTGAAAAAAAAGCAATTCCGAGAAAAAAGGTGCAAGAAAAAAAATGCAATATATACGATCCTCAGAAAAAAAGCTTAAAATATATACGATCCTGAGAAGAAAAAAAAATGCTTAAAAGGCATATTAAAAATACATATTAAAATATATATTATATATTAGATATTAGAATAATGGAAGTGAAAAAAAAGCAATTCCGAGAAAAAAGGTGCAAGAAAAAAAATGCAAGTAATATATACGATCCTGAAAAAAAATACACGATAGAGCCGTTCTGAAAATGAAATGGATTACAGTTAAATGCGCTGATTTTCGTTATATTAAAGGAAAAAGGAATTGCGAGAAAAAAAAGTGCAAGAAAAAAAATACAATATATACAATCCTGAAAAAAATTGCTTAAAAGGCATATTAAAATACATATCAAAATATATATTAGATATTAGATATTATAATTAAGGAATTGAAAAAATACAATTACGAGAAAAAAGGTGCAAGAAAAAATATGCAGGTAATATATACGATCCTGAAAAAAAATGAACGTTAGAGCCATTCTGATAATGAAATGGATTACAGTTAAATGCGCTGATTTTCGTTATATTAAAGGAAAAAGGAATTGCGAGAAGAAAAGGTACAAGAAAAAAAGAGTAATATACACGATCCTGATAAAAATGCTTAAAATACATATTGAAATGCATATTAAAATATATATTATGTATTAGATATTAGAATAAAGGAATTGGAAAAAAAACAATTGCGAGAAAAAAAGATGCAAGAAAAAAATATGTAAATAATATATACGATCCTGAAAAAAATGCTTAAAATGATTATTAAAAATACATATTAATATATATATATATATTAGATATTAGAATAGAAAATTGAAAGAAAAGCAATTGCGAGAAAAAAGGTGCACGAAAAAAAAAATATATTTGATATATACGATCCTGAAAAAGAGATATATAAAATAGAATACACGTTAGAGCCATTCTGATAATGAAACGGATTACAGTTAAATGCTCTGATTTTCGTTATATTAAAGGAAAACGCAATTGCGAGAAAAAAGGTGCAAGAAAAAAAATGCAATATATATGATCCTGAAAAAAAAAAGCTTAAAATGCACATTAAAATACATATTGAAATATATGTTAGATGTTAGACATTAGAATAAAGGAATTGAAAAAAAGCAATTGCGAGAAAAAAGGTGCAAGAAAAAAAAATGCAACATATATGATCCTGAAAAAAAATGCTTAAAATGCATATTAAAAAAATATATTATATATTAAATATTAAAATAAAGAAATTGAAAAAAAAGAAAAGAAAAAAAATACTTAAAATGCATATAGATAGATATTAGAATAAAGGAATTGAAAAAAAAAATGCAAGAAAGAAGGTGCCATAAAAAAATTGCTTAAAATGCATATTAAAATACATATTAAAATATATAAAGGAATTGAAAAAAAACAATTGCAAGAAAAAAGGTGCAAGAAAAAAAAATACAATCCTGAAAAAAATAAAATAAAATACACGTTAGAGCCATTCTGATAATGAAACGGATTACAGTTAAACGCGATGATTTTCGTTATATGAAAGGAAAAAGGAATTGCGAGAAAAAAGGTACAAGAAAAAAAATGCAATATATACGATCCTGAAAAAAAATG
>NW_028234431.1:35179639-35187139 GCF_977035675.1 Penaeus japonicus | reverse complement strand
AAAGTTCATTTATTTTTACATGTATGTCAATTATTCTGTTATTTAATGATTACGGTATTTCTGCACATAATAAACGAAATTACCTGTGAAGTGTTTCTGAATCATATGTTTTAAATACCGAGTGAATGGTTATTATTTTAAAGTTTGTATATTCATTTTAAATCATTTTAATTTGTTTCTCATTGTGGATACTTTGGCTGAAGGAGGATACGAAATACTTTACCTTAAAACTGAAAAAAAAAGTATTAATCTGAATATTGTATTTGAAACGAAGAGATCAATTTCAGCTCTCCATCTGAAGAGAATTATTCAAATATTTTATCCGAATATAAAGATTAACTTGAATTCTGTATCTGGAAAAGAAAAAGATATTAACAATAGTATAATAATACAACTCTATCTTGATAATACTGGCAGGTTGAGCATACGTTAAAATAATTATCAAATTAAATCTATTGCACCAGTATATGTGAATGAGCGATGGGTATACTCCTGGCCTATTGATTTATAAATTATTAAAAAGAAACTTGGTCACAGAAGAAACTTATGTACTTAGCTGGAAGCTGGTTTCATTGTTTTTTAAAGGTTTGGATTACTACTTACCTGAAAGTTGAAGTCGCCTCAGATGATGGACTCTAGGATTACTATTTACCTATGGTTGAAATCTCCAGCTACATGTTGATTACTCTGAAGACTCGCACATATATGAATAATTAGTACACATCGAGTCGGTTTAAGCACGCAGTCTCTCAACTGTTTACTCACTCACACATTCGTTCAGTTATTCGTTCATACATTCACACATCTCATACACCCACCACGCCCCCTCGGTTCGCACGCTACCAAACCACTTTCATACACGCATATTATACACACATACATCCACACCCACACTCCTGTTTTTCCCTTACACTCTCTTGCACACGATTCTTACACCCCCACACACACATGACGTTCCCAGACGTATAACTGGGTGGTGGCAGCAAAGGAAGAGTGACGTGCCAAGCGGGCTAATTCTATCCATATACTCATCATCACACATCTCCATATTATACTCATTTGGCATTGAGCCATTGCACTGTCATTAAGTATATCTGCACACTACATTTAGTGGTAGGCAGGACGTCTATTTGGTATTCAACGGCACTACGCCTATTCGCCACGGGTATAGGGCGTCCCGCACTACTACAATTAGAATAAAGGAATTGAAAAAAGAAATTGCAAGAAAGAAGGTGCCATAAAAAAGAATTGCTTAAAATGCATATTAAAATACATATTAAAATATATAAAGCAATTGAAAAAAAAAACAATTGCAAGAAAAAAGGTGCAAGAAAAAAAAATACGGTCCTGAAAAAAATAAAATAAAATACACATTAGAGCCATTCTGATAATGAAACGGATTACAGTTAAACGCGATGATTTTCGTTATATGAAACGAAAAAGGAATTGCGAGAAAAAAGGTACAAGAAAAAAAAATGCAATATATACGATCCTGAAAAAAAAATGCTTAAAATATATACGATCCTGAGAAGAAAAAAAAATGCTTATAAGGCATATTAAAAATACATATTAAAATATATATTATATATTAGATATTAGAATAATGGAAGTGAAAAAAAAGCAATTCCGAGAAAAAAGGTGCAAGAAAAAAAATGCAAGTAATATATACGATCCTGAAAAAAAATACACGATAGAACCGTTCTGAAAATGAAATGGATTACAGTTAAATGCGCTGATTTTCGTTATATTAAAGGAAAAAAGAATTGCGAGAAAAAAAAGTGCAAGAAAAAAATACAATATATACAATCCTGAAAAAAATTGCTTAAAAGGCATATTAAAATACATATCAAAATATATATTAGATATTAGATATTAGAATTAAGGAATTGAAAAAATACAATTACGAGAAAAAAGGTGCAAGAAAAAATATGCAAGTAATATATACGATCCTGAAAAAAAATGCACGTTAGAGCCATTCTGATAATGAAATGGATTACAGTTAAATGCGCTGATTTTCGTTATATTAAAGGAAAAAGGAATTGCGAGAAGAAAAGGTGCAAGAAAAAAAAAGTAATATACACGAACCTGAAAAAAATGCTTAAAATACATATTGAAATGCATATTAAAATATATATTATATATTAGATATTAGAATAAAGGAATTGGAAAAAAAACAATTGCGAGAAAAAAGATGCAAGAAAAAATATGTAAATAATATATACGATCCTGAAAAAAATGCTTAAAATGATTATTAAAAATACATATTAAAATATATATATATTAGATATTAGAATAGAAAATTGAAAGAAAAGCAATTACGAGAAAAAAGGTGCACGAAAAAAAAAATCTATTTGATATATACGATCCTGAAAAAGAGATATATGAAATAGAATACACGTTAGAGCCATTCTGATAATGAAACGGATTACAGTTAAATGCGCTGATTTTCGTTATATTAAAGGAAAACGCAATTGCGAGAAAAAAGGTGCAAGAAAAAAAATGCAATATATATGATCCTGAAAAAAAAATGCTTAAAATGCACATTAAAATACATATTGAAATATATATTAGATGTTAGACATTAGAATAAAGGAATTGAAAAAAAGCAATTGCGAGAAAAAAGGTGCAAGAAAAAAAATGCAACATTGAAAAAAAATGCTTAAAATGCATATTAAAAAATATATTATATATTAAATATTAGAATTAAAAAATTGAAAAAAAAGAAAAAAAAATACTTAAAATGCATATAGATAGATATTAGAATAAAGGAATTGAAAAAAAAAATGCAAGAAAGAAGGTGCCATAAAAAATATCTTAAAATGCATATTAAAATACATATTAAAATATATAAAGGAATTGAAAAAAAAACAATTGCAAGAAAATAGGTGCAAGAAAAAAATAATACGATCCTGAAAAAAATAAAATAAAATACACGTTAGAGCCATTCTGATAATGAAACGGATTACAGTTAAACGCGATGATTTTCGTTATATGAAAGGAAAAAGGAATTGCGAGAAAAAAGGTACAAGAAAAAAAAAATGCAATATATATGATCCTGAAAAAAAATGCTTAAAATATATACGATCCTGAGAAGAATAAAAAAAATGCTTAAAAGGCATATTAAAAATACATATTAAAATATATATTATATATTAGATATTAGAATAATGGAAGTGAAAAAAAAGCAATTCCGAGAAAAAAGGTGCAAGAAAAAAAATGCAAGTAATATATACGATCCTGAAAAAAAATACACGATAGAGCCGTTCTGAAAATGAAATGGATTACAGTTAAATGCGCTAATTTTCGTTATATTAAAGGAAAAAGGAATTGCGAGAAAAAAAAGTGCAAGAAAAAAAATACAATATATACATTCCTGAAAAAAATTGCTTAAAAGGCATATTAAAATACATATCAAAATATATATTAGATATTAGATATTAGAATTAAGGAATTGAAAAAATACAATTACGAGAAAAAAGGTGCAAGAAAAAATATGCAGGTAATATATGCGATCCTGAAAAAAAAATGCACGTTAGAGCCATTCTGATAATGAAATGGATTACAGTTAAATGCGCTGATTTTCGTTATATTAAAGGAAAAAGGAATTGCGAGAAGAAAAGGTACAAGAAAAAAAAAGTAATATACACGATCCTGAAAAAAAATGCTTAAAATACATATTGAAATGCATATTAAAATATATATTATATATTAGATATTAGAATAAAGGAATTGGAAAAAAAAAACAATTGCGAGAAAAAAGATGCAAAAGAAAAAATATGTAAATAATATATACGATCCTGAAAAAAATGCTTGAAATGATTATTAAAAATACATATTAAAATATATATATATTAGATATTAGAATAGAAAATTGAAAGAAAAGCAATTGCGAGAAAAAAGGTGCACGAAAAAAAAATCTATTTGATATATTCGATCCTGAAAAAGAGATATATAAAATAGAATACACGTTAGAGCCATTCTGATAATGAAACGGATTATAGTTTAATGCGCTGATTTTTGTTATATTAAAGGAAAACGCAATTGCGAGAAAAAAGGTGCAAGAAAAAAAATGCAATATATATGATCCTGAAAAAAAAAAATCCTTACAATGCACATTAAAATACATATTGAAATATATATTAGATGTTAGAAATTAGAATAAAGGAATTGAAAAAAAGCAATTGCGAAAAAAAAGGTGCAAGAAAAAAAATGCAACATATATGATCCTGAAAAAAAAATGCTTAAAATGCATATTAAAAAATATGTTATATATTAAATATTAGAATAAAGAAATTGAAAAAAAAGAAAAGAAAAAAAAATACTTAAAATGCATAAAGATAGATATTAGAATAAAGGAATTAAAAAAAAAAATTGCAAGAAAAAAGGTGCCATAAAAAAATTGCTTAAAATGCATATTAAAATACATATTAAAATATATAAAGGAATTGAAAAAAAACAATTGCAAGAAAAGGGTGCAAGAAAAAAAAATACGATCCTGAAAAAAATGAAATAAAATACACGTTAGAGCCATTCTGATAATGAAACAGATTACAGTTAAACGCGGTGATTTTCGTTATATGAAAGGAAAAAGGACTTGCGAGAAAAAAGGTACAAGAAAAAAAAATGCAATATATACGATCCTGAAAAAAAAATGCTTAAAATATATACGATCCTGGAAAAAATGCTTAAAATACATATTGAAATGCATATTAAAATATATATTATATATTAGATATTAGAATAAAGGAATTGGAAAAAAAAACAATTGCTGAGAAAAAAGATGCAAGAAAAAATATGTAAATAATATATACGATCCTGAAAAAAATGCTTAAAATGATTAATAAAAATACATATTAAAATATATATATATTAGATATTAGAATAGAAAATTGAAAGAAAAGCAATTGCGAGAAAAAAGGTGAACGAAAAAAAAAATCTATTTGATATATACGATCCTGAAAAAGAGATATATAAAATAGAATACACGTTAGAGCCATTCTGATAATGAAACGGATTACAGTTAAATGCGCTGATTTTCGTTATATTAAAGGAAAAAGCAATTGCGAGAAAAAAGGTGCAAGAAAAAAATGCAAGTAATATATACGATCCTGAAAAAATACACGATAGAGCCGTTCTGAAAATGAAATGGATTACAGTTAAATGCGCTGATTTTCGTTATATTAAAGGAAAAAGGAATTGCGAGAAAAAAAAGTGCAAGAAAAAAAATACAATATATACAATCCTGAAAAAATTGCTTAAAAGGCATATTAAAATACATATCAAAATATATATTAGATATTAGATATTTGAATTAAGGAATTAAAAAAATACAATTACGAGAAAAAAGGTGCAAGACAAAATATGCAGGTAATATATACGATCCTGAAAAAAAATGCACGTTAGAGCCATTCTGATAATGAAATGGATTACAGTTAAATGTGCTGATTTTCGTTATATTAAAGGAAAAAGGAATTGCGAAAAGAAAAGGTGCAAGAAAAAAAAAGTAATATACACGATCCTGAAAAAAATGCTTAAAATACATATTGAAATGCACATTAAAATATATAAAATAGAATACACGTTAGAGCCATTCTGATAATGAAACGGATTACAGTTAAATGCGCTGATTTTCGTTATATTAAAGGAAAACGCAATTGCGAGATAAAAGGTGCAAGAAAAAAAATGCAATATATATGATCCTGAAAAAAATGCTTAAAATGCACATTAAAATACATATTGAAATATATATTAGATGTTAGACATTAGAATAAAAGAATTGAAAAAAAGCAATTACGAGAAAAAAGGTGCAAGAAAATAAATGCAACATATATGATCCTGAAAAAAAAAAATGCTTAAAATGCATATTAAAAATATATATTATATATCAAATGTAAGAATAAAGAAATTGAAAAAAAGAAAAGAAAAAAAAATACTTAAAATGCATATAGATAGATATTAGAATAAAGGAATTGAAAAAAAAAAATGCAAGAAAGAAGGTGCCATAAAAAAATTGCTTAAAATGCATATTAAAATACATATTAAAATATATAAAGGAATTGAAAAAAAAACAATTGCAAGAAAAAAGGTGCAAGAAAAAAAAAATACGATCCTGAAAAAAAAATAAAAATACACGTTAGAGCCATTCTGATAATGAAACGGATTACAGTTAAACGCGATGATTTTCGTTATATGAAAGGAAAAAGGAATTGCGAGAAAAAAGGTACAAGAAAAAAAAATGCAATATATACGATCCTGAAAAAAAAATGCTTAAAATATATACGATCCTGAGAAGAAAAAAAAATATGCTTAAAAGACATATTAAAAATACATATTAAAATATATATTATATATTAGATATTAGAATAATGGAATTGAAAAAAAAGCAATTCCGAGAAAAAGGTGCAAGAAAAAAATGCAAGTAATATTTACGATCCTGAAAAAAAATACACGATAGAGCCGTTCTGAAAATGAAATGGATTACAGTTAAATGCGCTGATTTTCGTTATATTAAAGGAAAAAGGAATTAAGAGAAAAAAAGTGCAAGAAAAAAAATACAATATATACAATCCTGAAAAAAAATGCTTAAAAGGCATATTAAAATACATATCAAAATATATATTAGATATTAGATATTAGAATTAAGGAATTGAAAAAATACAATTACGAGAAAAAAGGTGCAAGAAAAAATATGCAGGTAATATATGCGATCCTGAAAAAAAAATGCACGTTAGAGCCATTCTGATAATGAAATGGATTACAGTTAAATGCGAGAAGAAAAGGTGCAAGTAAAAAAAAGTAATATAAACGATCCTGAAAAAAATGCTTAAAATACATATTGAAATGCATATTAAAATATATATTATATATTAGATATTAGAATAAAGGAATTGGAAAAAAAAAACAATTGCGAGAAAAAAGATGCAAGAAAAAATATGTAAATAATATATACGATCCTGAAAAAAATGCTTGAAATGATTATTAAAAATACATATTAAAATATATATATATTAGATATTAGAATAGAAAATTGAAAGAAAAGCAATTGCGAGAAAAAAGGGGCACGAAAAAAAATCCTATTTGATATATACGATCCTGAAAAAAAAAATGCCGTTAGAGCCATTCTGATAATGAAATGGATTACAGTTAAATGCCTGATTTTCGTTATATTAAAGGAAAAAGGAATTGCGAGAAGAAAAGATGCAAGAAAAAAAGTAATATACCACTGTCGCGGTCGACGGCGCGTCCATGCGCAATCGCCCTCGATTACGTTACATAAAGGTGCGCCTGCCTCAATTAAGATTGAAATTGAACGCCATGACTTTGCAGGAACGTATCTTGAGGAGGAAGCAATATTGAAACACCAGTGACCCTGGCAACCCCTTTGGCGACATCGAGTGACGTTAGATACGACTCTGGCGCCGCTTCATCATCTCGCTGCTTCCGGGTCGACGTAGCAGCATGACAAGTGGATGCCTTATCAACCTGGAACGATATCAGGCC
>NW_028234431.1:35177681-35179539 GCF_977035675.1 Penaeus japonicus | reverse complement strand
ATTCCCCTAAAAAAAACTTAAAAAATTACAACATTTAATAATTATAATCTAAAAAATTCATCTTTAAAGTATTGCCCAGTAAACGTTTTTTAAACGTTTTTTAAAAAACGGGTTTTTTACGCGGGAAAAACCCACTGATTTTTTCCCAATGATGGTACTTAATGAATTAATGGCACTTTTATTTTTTATTATTTGGCAAAGATATGACGATAATCACCTTATATATATATTTTAAATTTGTGTTAATTTAAATTAAATAAAAAAAAATTTAAAAAAGGGTTTAAATTTTAAAAATTTTTTTCATCACTAAAAAAACCTCATGGCAAAAATTTAGAATCCTGGGTTTTAAAAAATCCCAAAATTTATTGAAAAGCACGAAACTCACAAATAAATAAACAAGAACAATTAAAGCAACATAAAAATGGTAACTGGCAACTTTCATCCAAGGACAATCCTTGTATCCCCCCCCCCCACTCCCCACCCATCACAGCCATCCTATTCAGTTTTGCCGATGCGTACGATATATGAGTCAACAACTCCGTATTCACAGTTTGCCCGAATTTCTACAACATAAAAAAAAATTTAATAAAAAAAAACCCAAAAAAGGGTACAAATAAAACTTTCCCGTATAACTGCAAAAAAAGAATAAATGAGTCTTCCGAAAAGGCCCTTTGTTCAAATATGAAACATTTAAAGGCATGTAAGTAGCAAAAGAAAAAAAAAAATATATAAAATATTATTTTTTTTTTTTTTAATTTTTCCCCCTCCCTTTTTCCCAAACGAAAAAAAAATCTGTCTTTAAAGGGACTTCATAAAATCAGGGGTCTTTTTAAAAAGATATAGAAACTGATCAATTCTTGTCGACTAATTATCGACGACAATACTTTACCAAATTACTCGGTCAAAAAATTTAAATGTTCCACTGTTTGGGCCCCTTTCTTCAACACAACATACCCTCAAAGAATTTTTTTTAAAGAAACAGCAGAATAGAACGCAAAAATTCCCTTTTGGACAGTTTTTCTCATGAGCTACCAAGTTTTTAAAGGGGAGTAGCTCATTAAATATAGATCCCCGAGAAACCCTTTTTAATTAGCCAATCCAAAATAAGTAAAAAAACCGTTCACCCACAAACCCCCCCCATTTCACAAATCGGAAATAAAATACAAAGGGAGAAACTATGTAAAAAAATTTCACTCGTAATGACGATCGGAGGTGATGTACAATTTTTTTCACTCTGGGACTAAAAATTTGTTTCTAGGGGTTTTTTGTTTAAATTTTTTAGAACTCATTTTCCCTGGAAAAATTTTAATTCGTAAACTATTTACAGTGGCCAAATGAAACCCCCACTGCAACCGTTCTTGCGGCTGGCCCCCTGGTCTATTTAAAATGTTTATTAAACTTTCCCCCCTTTATCTTTTTAAGAACTAAAAGTTTTATGTAAACCCCCACCCAAAAGAAACGCCATTTCACTATGGGAAAAAGGGGAATTTTTTAAACTTTAAAATAACACAAATGGCGAATGGGTTTAAAACCCCAAAATGACACTTTTCGTATCACGCTTTTTTTGTTAACAGGGCTAGGTTTTAAAAAGTTAAATTTAAACTTAAAATTTAGGTCGAGTAATATTTTTGATAAACCCTTTCATAGTAAAATTACCTTAAGGGAGGGAATGACAAATTAGGGGTATTTAAAATAACCAAATATGATATTTTCGTTTTTGGGATGACGTCTTTTCTGCCGTGTCTCTCTTTGGTTAAATCTTCCTTATTTACTAACCCCCACAACTCCAACTCCCCCCGAGTTATGATTGGGGAGGGAAAACGGGGGGTGTTAAGGGTTACTAAAAAAATATAATTTA
>NW_028234431.1:35163182-35172581 GCF_977035675.1 Penaeus japonicus | reverse complement strand
AAAATTTAAAAAACCCCTTTTTCCCCAAAAAAAAAAACGGAAATTGATCCCGGGGTTTTTTTTTGGTTTTTTTAAAAAAAGGGCCCCAAAAAAAAAATAAAACAAAAAAAAACCAAAAAAAAACTTTTACCCCTGGAAAAAATTAAAAACCCCTTTTTTGTTATATTTAAAAGGGAACAAGGAAAAAAATTTTAAAAAAAAAAAATTTAAAAAAACAAAAAAAAATTTATAAATTTTTAAGAAAAAAAAAAAAAAAAAAAAAAAAAAAAAAAAAAAAAAAAAAAAAAAAAAAAAAAAAAAAAAAAAAAAAAAAAAAAAAAAAAAAAAAAAAAAAAAAAAAAAAAAAAAAAAAAAAAAAAAAAAAAAAAAAAAAAAAAAAAAAAAAAAAAAAACACACAAAAAAAAAACAACCCCCCCCCCCCCCCCCCCCCCCCCCCCCCCCCCCCCCCCAAAAAAGCCCTTTAAAATACAGTTGAGCCATTCTGATAAGAAACGGATTACAGTTCAATCACTGAATTTTTGTTTTATAAAGGAAATCAATTGCGAAAAAAGGCAAAGAAAAAAAATGACGATTCTGAACAAAATAGCCAAAAATGCTTAAAATAAAACCCTTAGAGCCATTCTGATAATGAACGGAAAATAGTTAGAAAGCACTGCTTTTCGTTAATTTAAAAGGATTAGCTTGAAAAAAAAGTTTTCACTAAAAAAAAGAAAATGACAGTAAATACACGACCCCGAAATACCAAAAATGCTTAAAATACACGTTTGAGCCATTCTATAATGACGGATTAAGTTAAATGCGCTGCTTTTTGTTATATTAAAGGATTTAACAATTGAAGAAAAAAGGTGCACTAAAAAAAAAAAAATGAACGACCCCGAAAAAGCCAAAAATGCTTAAAATACACGTTTGAGGCCCATTCTGATAATGAAGGATTATAGTTAATGGCGCTGCTTTTCGTTATATTAAGGATTTAGCAATTGAGAGAAAAAAGGTGCACTAAAAAAAAAAAAGACAGAAATACACGACCCTGAAAATAGCCAAAATGCTTAAAATACACGTTTGAGCCATTCTATTAATGAAAGGATTATAGTTAAATGCGTGCTTTTCGTTATATTAAAAGTTTTTGCAATTGAGAGAAAAAGGTGCACTAAAAAAAAATGCCCCTAATATCCCACCCTGAAAATAGCCAAAAATGCTTAAAATACACGTTTGAGCCATTCTGATAATGAAACGGATTATAGTTAATTGCGCTGTTTTTCGTTTATTAAAGGATTTAGCAATTGAGAGAAAAAGGTGCACTAAAAAAAAAAATACACGCCCTGAAAATAGCCAAAAATGCTTAAAATACACGTTTGAGCCATTCTGATAATGAAACGGATTATAGTTAGATGCGGTGCTTTTCGTTATATTTTAAAGATTTAGCAATTGAGAGAAAAAAGGGGCACTAAAAAAAGATGACAGTAATAACACGACCCAAAGAAAATAGCCAAAAATGCTTTTAAAAAACACTTTTGAGCCATTGATAATGAAACGGATTAGAGTTAAATGCGCTGCTTTTGTTATATTAAAAAGATTTAGCAATTGAGAGAAAAAAAGGTTCACTAAAAAAAAAAAAAAATGACAAGACCCTGAAAATAGCCAAAAATGCTTAAAATACACGTTTGAGCCATTCTGATAATGAAACGGATTATAGTTAAATGCGCTGTATTCGATATATATAGGATTTAGCAACAGAGATAAAAAGGTGCACTAAAAAAAAGACATAATATACACGACGCTGAAAATAGCCAAAATGCTTAAAATACAGGTTTGAGCCATTCTCATAATGAAACGGATTATAGTTAGATGCGCTGTTTTTCGTTATATTAAAGGATTTATTAATTAAGAGGAAAAAGGTGCACTGAAAAAAATGAACAAAAACACGACCCTGAAAATAGCCAAAAATGCTTAAAATACACGTTTGAGCCATTCTGATAATGAAACGGATTATAGTTAGATGCGCTGCTTTTTTGTTATATTAAAGGATTTAGCAAATGAGAGAAAAAAGGTGCACTAAAAAAATTAAAAGACCCTGAAAATAGCCAAAAATGCTTAAAATACACGTTTGAGCCATTCTGATAATAAAACGGATTATAGTTAAATGCGCTGTTTTCGTTATATAAAGGATTTAGCAATTGAGAGAAAAAGGTGCACTAAAAAAAAAAATGACACGACTCTGAAAATAGCCAAAAATGCTTAAAATACACGTTTGAGCCATTCTGATAATGAAACGGATTATAGTTAGATGCGCTGCTTTTCGTTATATTAAAGGATTTAGCAATTGAGAGAAAAAAGGTGCACTAAAAAAAAAAATGACACGACCCTGAAAATAGCCAAAAATGCTTAAAAACCCCTTTTGAGCCATTCTGATTATGAAACGGATTATAGTTAGATGCGCTGCTTTTCGTTATATTAAAGGATTTAGCAATTGAGAGAAAAAAGGTGCACTAAAAAAAAAAAAAATACACGACCCGGAAAATAGCCAAAAATGCTTAAAATACACGTTTGAGCCATTCTGATAATGAAACGGATTTAGTTAGATGCGCTGCTTTTCGTTATATTAAAGGATTTAGCAATTGAGAGAAAAAAGGTGCACTAAAAAAAAATGACCGTTATATATACGAGCTGAAAATAGCCAAAAATGCTTAAAATACACGTTTGAGCCATTATGATAATGCAATGGACTATAGTTAGATGCGCTGTTTTTCGTTGTATTAAAGGATTTAGCAATTAGAACGAAAAAGGTGCACTAAAAAAAAAATGACACGACCCTGAAAATACCAAAAATGCTTAAAATACACGTTAGAGCCATTCTGATAAGAAACGGATTAAGTTAAAAGCGCTGTTTTTTATATAAAGGAATTTAGCTATTAGAAAAAAAGGTGCACAAAAAAAAAAAACAGTAAACACGATCCTGAAAATAGCCAAAAATGCCTTAAAAATACACGTTGAGCATTCTGATAACGAAACGGATTATGTTAATGCCTGCATTTTCGTTATATTGAAAAAGATTGCTAGCAATTAAAAAAAAGGCAAAAAATGACACTATCCAAAAAACAAAATGCTAATACACGTTAGCCATCTTAGAAACAGAGTTTGTTATTTAAAGGATAAGCAATCGAAAAAAAGTCATAAAAAAAAAAAAGCAGTAATAACCGATTCCCAAAATACCAAAAATGCTTAAAATACACGTTTAGAACCATCTGATAACGAAACGGATTCAGTTAATGCGCTGATTTTCGTTATTTAAAAGGAAAGCAATTGCGAGAAAAGTGTGTAAAAATAAAAAAAAAAGCAGTAGTACCATCGCAAAATACCCAAAATCTTAATACACGTTGAGTCCATTCTGATATCGAAACGGATTATAGTTAATGCGCTGATTTTCGTTATAATTAAAGAAATAGCAATTGCGAGAAAAAAGTGTGCAAATGCCAAAAAAAGGCAGTAATGTACACGACCCGAAAATACCCAAAAATGCTTAAAATAAACGTTTGAGCCATTCTGATGAATGAAACGGATTACAGTTAATGCGCTGATTTTTCGTTTATATTAAAGGATTAGCAATTGAGAAAAAAGTAGCAATAAAAAAAAAAATGGCATAATGTACACGATCCTTAAAATACCCAAAAATGATTAAAAAAAACACGTTAGAGCTATTCTGATAACGAAATCGGATTACAGTTAAATTCGTGATTTTGTTATATAAAGAAAATTACAATTCCGAGGAATGAAAAAAGTCACAAAAAAGGCAAAATGAACCGATCCCATTTTTGGTTATTTTCAGAAGGTTCATTAACCGCTTTTATGGCTTTTTGCACTTTTCTCGCATTGATTTTCTTTGATATAACGAAAATCGTGCATTTAACTGTATCCGTTTTATCAGACTTGCTTATCGTGTATTTAAACGATTTAGAGTTTTTTTCAGGATTGTAATTTTTCTGTAAACTTTTTTCCAAGTTTTTCCTTTAATATAAAAAAATAGTGCAAAGCCCTGAAATACCAAAAAAGCCCAAAATACACTTTGGCCATTTGAAAATGAAACGGATCTGTTAAAATGCGCTGCTTTTGTTATATTAAAAAATTTTGAATTGAGAGAAAAAAAGGGGCATAAAAAAAAAAGACACGACCCCGAAAATAGCCAAAAATTTCTTAAAATAACGTTTTTAGCCATTTGATATGAAAAAAGGATTAAGTTAGATGCGCTGCTTTTGTTATATTAAAAGGGTTTAGCAATTGAGAAAAAAAGGTGCACTAAAAAGAAAAATGACACGACCCCCCGAAATAGCCAAAAAAGCTTAAAAAACACGTTTGAAACCATTCTGATAGAAACGATTAAGTTGGGGAGCTTGTTTCGTTAAATTAAAGGATTTAGAAATTGAGAGAAAAAAGGGGCACAAAAAAAAAAAAGACTCGACCCTGAAAATAGCCCAAAAAAGGGTTAAAATACACGTTGAGCCATTACGATAATGAAACGATTTAGTTAGGTGCGCTGCTTTTTGTTATATTTAAATTTTAGGGATGAGAGAAAAAAGGTGCACAAAAAAAAAAATTTACGGGAAAATCAACACGACCCTGAAAATAGCCAAAAATGCTAAAATAACCTTTTTAGCCCTTTGATAATGAAAAGGATTTATTAGAAAGCCTGCTTTTTGTTATATTAAAAGGGTTTAGCAATTGGGAAAAAAAAAGGGGCCGAAAAAAAAAAATGACACGACCCCGAAATACCCAAAAAAAGCTTAAAATACCGTTAAACCGTTGATGACGAAACAGATTACAGTCAAAAGCGCTTATTATATTAAAAAAAAAAAAGCTAATACGAAAAAAAAGTGTGCAAAAAAGCCCAAAAAAGGCATTTTTGTAACCCAAAACCTGAAAAAAAAAATGCCAAAAATAAAACGTTAGAGCCTTCGATAACGAAACGGATTCAGTTATTCACTGATTTTATATTAAAGGAAAAAGATATTGCTAGAAAAAAAAATTTTTTAAAAAAAAAAAAAAAAAGGGGAAAAAAGCCGTAATGTAAAAGATCCCGAAAATACCCAAAAATGCCTAAAAAAAACGTTAGAGCCCCTTCTGATAACGAAACAGAAAAGATTTGTTTATTAAAGGAAAAGCATTTCGAAAAAAAAAGTCAAAAAAAAAAAAAAAAGGCAGTAAGGGAAAACCCATTCAAAAAAAACAAAAAAGTTAAAACACGTTAGAACCCTCTGATAACGAACGGATCCAGTTAATGCGCTGATTTTCGTTTGTTAAAGGAAAAGGCAATTGGAGAAAAAGTGTGTAAAAAAATAAAAAAAAAAAGGGTAAAAGTTAAACCCATCCCGCAAATACCCAAAAATCCTTAAAATACAAGTTAGATCATTCTGATATCGAAAGGAATTATGTTAAATGTGCTGATTTTCGTAATATTAAAGGAAAAAGCAATTGCGAGAAAAAATGTGCAAAAAGGCCAAAAAAGGCAGTAATGTAACCGATCCTGAAAATACCCAAAAATGCTTAAAATAAACGTTAGAGCCATTCTGATGACGAAACGGATTACAGTTAAATAGGCTGATTTTTGTTTTATTAAAGGAAAAAGCAATTGAAAAAAAGTACAAAAAAGCCAAAAAAAAAGGCAATAATGTAACCGATCCTTAAAATACCCAAAAATGATTAAAATACACGTTAGAGCTATTCTGATAACGAAACGGATTACAGTTAAATTCGGTGATTTTAATTATATTAAAGAAAAAAACAATTCCGAGAGAAAGTGGAAAAAAGACAAAAAAGGCAGTAATGTAACCGATCCCATTTTTTTGGTTATTTTCAGGATAGGTTACATTACCGCCTTTTTATGGCTTTTTTGCACATTTTTCTCGCAATTGATTTTTCTTTGAATATAACGAAAATCAGTGCATTTAACTGTAATCCGTTTTCTTATCAGAATGCCTCTAATGTGTATTTTAAACGTTTTAGAGTTTTTTTTCAGGATTGTAATTTTTTTTCTTTACAACTTTTTTCTCGCAATTACTTTTTCCTTAATATAACAAAAATCAGTGCATTTAACTATAATCCGTTTCGTTATCAGAATGGCTCTAACGTGTATTTTTAAGCATTTTAGTATTTTCAGGATCGTCATTTTTTGTTTCTTGCATCTTTTTTCTCGCTATTCCTTTTTCCTTTCATATCACGAACATCAGCGCATTTAACTGTATCTATTTCGTTTAATCATATTGGCTCTACCCTGGTATTTTAAGCATATTTCCGTTTTCCTTTATCAGGATACGGTCTTTTTTTTCTGCACCTTTTTTCTCGAAATTGCTTTTTCCTTTAATATAACGAAAATCAGTGCATCTAACTGTAATCTGTTTCGTTGTCAGAATGGCTCTAACGTGTATTTTAAGCATTTTCGTTTTTTTTTGAGGATCGTCATTTATTTTTTCTTGCACCTTTTTTTCTCGCAATTGCTTTTTCCTTTAATATAACGAAAACCAGCGCATCTAACCGTAATCCGTTTCGTTATCAAAATAGCTGTAACGTGTATTTTAAGCATTTTCGTTTTTTTTTTCAGGATCACCATATTTTTTCTTACATTTTTTTTTCTCGCAATTACTTTTTCCATTAATATAACGCAAATCAACACATTTACCTGTAATCCGTTTCGTTATCAGAATGCCTCCTACGTGTATTTTAAGCATTTTCGTTTTTTTTCAGGATCATCATTTGTTTTTTCTTGTTCCTTTTTTCTCGCATTTTTTCTTTCCTTTCATATGACGAAAATCAGCTATTTGAACTGTATTCCGTTTCGTTATCGGAAAGGCTCTAACGTGAATTTTAAGCATTTGCGGTTTTTTTTTTCATGATCGTCATTTATTTTCTTGTACCTCTTTTTTCCGTTTTTTTATTCTTTTAATATAACGAAAATATGCGCATTTAACTGTAATCCGTTTCGTTATCTGAATGGCTTTAACGTGTATTTTAACCATTTTTTTCTTTTTTCGGTTTTTTTCAGATCCGTACTTTTTTTTTCTCATTCACCTTTTTTTTTTTTCACTAAATTGCTTTTTCTCTTTAATATAACGAAAATCAGCGCATTTTTTTTAACCCCTGTGATCCCATTTCCGTTATCCAGAATTGCTCTAACGTCTTTTATTTTCAAGGAGTTTCTTTTTTTTTTTCTCTCAGATTGTCATTTTTTTCTTACATCTTTTTCTCGCAATTGTGTTTTTTTCCTTTGTTATAGCGAAAATCAGGCGGATATAAACTGTAATCCGTTTCGTTATCAAGATGGCTCTAACGTGTATTTTAAGCATTTTTTTTTTCTCGTTTTTTCCTTTTTCAGGATCGTATTTTTTTTTTTTTCTGTTTCTGCAACCTTTATTCTCACATTGCTTTTTTTTTTTTCCTTAATATAACGAAAATCAGCGTGTTTTAATCTGTATCTGTTTTCGTTAATCAGAATGGCTCTTAACGTGTACTTTAACATTTTCGTTTTTTTTTTTCAGGATCGTGGTCATTTTTTTTTTGCACCTTTTTTCTCGTAATTGTTTTTTTTCCCATTAATATAACGAAAATCCGGCGCTATTTAACTGTATCCGTTTCGTTATCCAGAATGGCTCTAAGGTGTATTTTAAAGCATTTCCTGTTTTTTTTTTTCAAGTATCCGTCGTCATTTTTTTTTTCTTGCACCTTTTTTCTACGCAATTTGCATTATCCAATTATATAATAAACCGAAAAATCAGCGCATTTAATCGTAATCCGTTTTCGTTATCAGAATGCTCCAACGGTAATTTTAAGCATTTTTTTGAATATTTTTTTTTTTCAGAACGTCATTTTTTTTTTAACACACCTTTTTCTCGCAATTTGCTTTTTCCTTTAATACAACAAAATCGTGCATTTAAACTGTAATCCGTTTCGTTATTCAGAATGGCTCTAACGTGTATTTTAAGCATTTTCGTTTTTTTTTCAGGACGTCATTTTTTTTTCTTGCACCTTTTTTCTCGCAATTGTTTTTCCTTTAATAACGAAAATCAGCGCATTTATCTGTAATCCGTTTCGTTATCAGAATGCTCTAAACGTGTATTTTAAGCATTTTTGTTTTTTTCAGGATCGTATTTTTTTTCTTCACTTTTTTCTCGCAATTGTTTTTCCTTTAATAAAGAAAATCAGTCATAAACGTATCTTTCGTTATCAGAATGGTTCTAACGTGTATTTTAAGGATGTTCGTTTTTTTTCAGGATCGTCATTTTTTTCTTGCACCTTTTTTTTCTCAATTTGCTTTTCCTTATATTAACAAAATCAGTGCATTTAAACTGTAATCCGATTCGCTAACAGAATGCTCTAACGTGTTTTTTAAGCATTTTCGTTTTTTTTTCAGGATCACATTTTTTTTCTTTCACTTTTTTTTCGCAATTTCTTTTCCTTTAATATAACGAAAATCAGCGCATTTAACTGTAATCCTTTCGTTATCAGAAGGCCCCTAACGTGTATTTTAATGATTTTCCTTTTTTTAGGATCGTCATTTTTTTTCTTGCACCTTTTTTTCTCGCAATTGCCTTTTCCTTTAATATAACAAAATATAGTGCATTTGACTGTAATCCGTTTCGTTTTTCAGATTTCTAACGTGTATTTTAAGCATTTGCGGGTGTTTTTTCAGGATCGCCATTTTTTTTTTTTTTCTTCCACCTTTTTTCTTGCAATTGCTTTTTCCATTAATATAACGAAAATCAGCGCATTTAACTGTAATCTATTTCGTTATCATAATGGCTCTAACGTGTATTTTAAGCATTTTCGTTTTTTTTTCAGATTCGTCATTTTTTTCTTGCAACTTTTTCTTGCAATTGCTTTTTCCTTTAATATAACAAAAATAATTGCATTTTAATATAACAAAAATAATTGCATATTAATCCGTTTCGTTATCAAAATGGCTTTAACGTGTATTTTAAGCATTTTCGTTTTTTTTCAGGATTGTCATTTTCTTTTCTTGCAAATTTTTTCTCACAATTACTTTTTCCTTTAATATAACGAAAATCAGCTAATTTAACTGTAATTCGTTTCGTTATCAGAATGCCTCTAACGTGTATTTTAAGCATTTTCGTTTTTTTTTCAGAATCGTCATTTTTTTTACTTGCACATTTTTTCTTGCAATTGCTTTTTCCTTTAATATAACAAAAATCAGTGGATTTAAAATTAATCCGTTTCGTTATCAGAATGGCTCTAACGTCTATTTTAAGAATTTACGTTTATTTTTAGGATTGTCTTTTTTTTTATTGCACCTTTTTTCTCGCAAATGCTTTTTCCTATAATATAACAAAAATCAGTGCATTTAACTATAATCCGTTTCGTTATCAGAATGCCTCTAACGCGTATTTTAAGCATTT
>NW_028234431.1:35134691-35163082 GCF_977035675.1 Penaeus japonicus | reverse complement strand
TTAGAGCCATTCTGATAACGAAACGGATTACAGTTCAATTCACTGATTTTTGTTATATTAAAGGAAAAATCAATTGCGAAAAAAAAGGTGCAAGAAAAAAAAATGACGATCCTGAAAAAAAGTCAAAAATGCTTAAAATACACGTTAGAGCCATTCTGATAACGAAACGGATTACAGTTCAATTCACTGATTTTTGTTATAGTTGTCGCGGTCGACGGCGCCCTCCTTGCGCAATCGCCCTCGATTACGTTACATAAAGGTGCGCCCTGCCTCAATTAAGATTGAAATTGAACGCCATGACTTTGCAGGAACGTATCTTGAGCGAGGAAGCAATATTGAAACACCAGTGACCCCTGACAACCCCTTTGGCGACATCGAGTGACGTTAGATACGACTCTGGCGCCGCTTCATCATCTCGCTGCTTCCGGGTCGACGTAGCAGCATGACAAGTGGATGCCTTATCAACCTGGAACGATATCAGGCCATTCCAGCATCCCCTGGCCTGAAAAGATGAATATAAACATTAGTTGCAGTTGCCAGATGCCACCAGAATCATTCGCTGCACTTCTATCTGCTCTTCTACGACGTAAATCGCGTTGTCGCGCCGCATCGTCATCTTTTAAATGTTTATCAATGTTTTTAGGATGTAAGGAGTTTGCATTTCAAATGCTAGGATATATATTTGTGTTGATGACACTGCAATACGTAATCTTTTGTACACAGAACATTCGAGCTTTTATTGCATAAAGAAGGTCGGGAGGTTGTTTCTTAAGCAGCAGCATCTTTAGACGTTTAATCGGTTTTGCATTTTTACTTATTTTTTCAGTTTTAAGAGCTTTTACGCCTTTTTAGCGTATTTTATTCCCGACATTCTTTTGTTTACATTCGGGTTTGTTTTTATTTTCGTTAATTCTTTTACCTCTGCGTTTTAAGAGTCATTTTTATTTTTCACTAATTCCATTTTAAGAACAGTATTTCATTTTTAGTTATTTTACGTGTTTATTTACCTTTACATAGTATTTTAAGATAACTCGAAAGCTCTGTATATAAGAGCTGCCACGTGGGCTTCCAGCCATCACTCGTGTATGAGACTCTTTTTGGCTCACACCCTGTTTTTTTTTGCAAACGCAGCAGCAACAAACACAAAGTCTTGTGACACCAGAGCTACCCTGGTTTCCGGGGCCTCTCGTCTTGCTTGACGTTGATTGTTTCTGTGTTCACTTAACGTAAATCCGTCGAGTAAACGCTGTTTTTCAGACCTTTTTGCACTTTTAGTGCCTTGCCTGCACCTTCAGTGCTTTGTTTTTGAAGGTAGCACGAGACTACAGTAGAGTAGTCAGCCCCCACCCCAGACCCGCAGCTCTCTTCTACTCCAGGGTAGCCCTTACGGGCTGTGACCCCTGGGTAGGGAGGCCCAGTAGCCTGGGGCGTCCTTCGGGCGCAACTTTTTTCTCCCCCTGAATTTTTTATATTTTTCTGGTGTGACTTTCCTGAGCCTACGGGAGTCTCCTTGTGAGCTCCTGTATTCGCTTGGGGGGTGGGCATTGACTTACCGTCCCTCGCACTAGGCAGGTTCGGCGGTAAGAAGGTGCCTTACACACCAACTCCGATCCCTTAGTTGGTACTGGAGAAATCAGCCAGGCTTCCACTAAGGGGGGGCGAGGACGTATAACGAAAGACTTGTTTTTTTTTATCCTCTCTTAGCTATTGGGATTAGGTTGATATACAATAGTTAAGGGAAAGGTCGTCCTTTCAGGACAACGGGCTTTGGCCCAGGGATCGGACCTGGTCCGACACCCTAGCATGATTGATCCCCCGGCTACCCTTCCTCCTCCCCAAGGAGGAGGGGCGACTCAGACTCTTTCTAAGACAAATTTGACCAAAAATGGAACCCCGACCAATGACCGACCCAGAAGACATATTGATATCCCTCCAGAGAATGCAAGGTGCTTGAACATTCGATGCGTGAAAGAAAATCAATCCTTGCAGAATGTCAACCCCTTTATCATCAAGAAGGTCCTTGATGGTCAAGTGGAAGGCGGATTTGATTTTGTCCGAAAATTGCGAGATGGTAGCCTCCTTGTTAAGTTACAATTTAAATCTCAGGTTAAGAATTTGCTTAAACTGACGCAAATTCATGACCTACAAGTTAAAGTAACTATTCCTGTTGGCCCAAATATCTGTAAGGGAGTAATCTTTCACAGGGATTTGAGGACAATGGAAGAAAGTGAAATTCTTGAGGCCATGAAAGACCAGAGCGTAGTGGACGTAAATTGTTTGGCTAAGAAAGATGGAGATGTGCGAGTAAAAACCGGATTGTGTTTCTTGACTTTTTCTTCAAACAAAATTCCAAGTACTGTTAAAGTTGGGTATGAGATCGTTCAAGTTCGACCCTATATCCAAAAACCAATGCGATGTAATAGATGCCAAAAATTTGGACACACCTCATTACGATGCAACGATAAAGATACAGATAAATTTATATGCGGTAAATGTGCTGGAGCTCATGATACTACTACATGCAAGGAAAAGACCCTCAAGTGTGCTAACTGTGGAGGTCCCCATCAGTCAGGCTCTGCTGAATGCAGCAGCCTGAAGACGGAGACTGAGACATTGGCATACATGAGAGAGCACGATGTTAGTTACCGTGAGGCCAAGAAGAAAGTTGAAGGTTTGACAAGCAAACCCAATACTTCTTACGCCTCAGCTGTAACTAACAACGTTTCCAATGCAAGCAGTATTAGTCAGCAGCTCGCAGCTAAGGACAAGGAAATTTCGGAATTAAAGGAAACAGTTAAAAATTTAATGAATCAAGTTAAAGAATTGACTAAAACAATAAAGGAAATTGCTGAATCAACCCAGCAAAAAAAGCATCATAAGGAGGATGATACCAAATCACAATCTGGATCACACCTCTTAGTCCAGGCGACCCCTACTAGAACTTCGTCTGGTGGTAGTTCTGCTCGTAAGAGCAGATCATCTTCTGCCGGGCGTCTCTCTAGTGGAGGGGAGCAGGCCATGGAGGCTACTGTCTCCAAAAATTCCCGAGAGAGGCCCTCGGGAAGCGAGGGAGAGGAGGAGGCGCCTCCCTCCCAAAAAAAGAAAAAAACTGGCGGACAAGGCACTTCCAAACCCCATAAAACGTAATCCACGCGTATACCATTATACAATGGAACTGTCGAAGTCTTAGATCAAAATTAAATTCCCTTAGATTATTAGCCTCGTCCTATGCTCCCGATATTATCGTACTACAAGAAAGCCATTTAAACGACCAAGTCTTTGACGAGGTCGTATCGCTAAGAAACTACCATCTTTGTAGAAAAGACCGAGAGGGAAGGGGTGGAGGCGGAGTCGCCATGTACATCCACCAGAATCTCCCTTTCATTGAAGTGACGATTAATTCTACTTTGGAACACGTCGCATGCAAAGTAAAATTCAATAACACGTATCTGACTATATGCTCAGTTTATTGTCCACCTGATAAAATGCTGATCTATGATGAGCTTTTTGCTATTCAGGACAGTCTGCCAAACAATAAATTAATTTTAGGTGATTTTAATGCTCGTCATACATCATGGGGTTCCCTGCGGGTGAATGGTAGAGGTGAGCAAGTAGTTAAGTTGATCAACGACTCTGATCTGGTTCTTCTAAATGATGGTAGTCCAACGCGAATAGACGATAATACCGGTAATTTGAGCTTTATTGATCTATCACTGGTTTCTTCAACACTAGCAGCCAAGTGCCTGTGGCACACCATTGACGACTCGTTGGGAAGCGATCACCTTCCTATTTGTATTCAATATTCATGCGACACCACGAGGACGCCTTCAGCACCCAAATTTAACGTAAAAAGAGCAGATTGGGTCGCCTTCACAAGGAGCGTCAAGCTCGAAGTTGCTGGAGAAACCATTGATGATAAAGTAAACAATGTTCAAAATTGTATTATAAATGCAGCAATGGCAACCATCCCTAAGACTTCGACAGATAGCGTTAAGCATAGAGTTCCATGGTGGACACCAGATTGCCGCAGGGCGCTATGTGAACGAAATAGGGCCTACAGGCTTTTCCATAATAACATTACAAATGAGAACTTTCGCAATTACAAACAAGCGAGAGCTAGGGCTCGTAGAACAATCAGACAAGCCAAAAGAGACTCCTGGCGAAGCTTTGTCTCTACGATAAACAGTAACACCAAGTTATCAGAGGTTTGGTCCACAGTTAATAGAATAAATAGAAAAAAAGTATCAATAAGAATCAGAAACATCATCCATGAGGGAAATAATTATGATGAACCTAGAGACATTGCTAACACAATCGCCAGGCAGTTCTCTTATACAAGCAGCTCGGAAAATTACAATCCTGCATTCCTGACCACCAAGGAAGCAGCCGAGCTGCAACCAATTCACTTTGTCACAGGAGATAACTTTGATTACAATAAAGATCTAACAATGAATGAGCTTGTCCGAGCCCTAGAAGCCTGTAGAGGAACATCCCCAGGCCCCGATGAGATTCGATATGAGATGATAAAGCATCTTAATCATGATGACATGATTAAGTTGCTAGAAGTGTACAATGATATTTGGAAAAGCCAGACTTTTCCAAATTCATGGCACTTCGCCCACATCATTCCCATATTGAAAGGAGGGGGAAATCCCAGATCCGCCATTTATTACCGCCCAATTGCGTTGACAAGCTGCTTATGCAAGGTCATGGAAAGAATTGTTAATAGTAGGCTATTGCATTTTTTAAATACCAGGAATTTACTAGTTGACGAGCAGTGCGGCTTCCGAAAGGGACGTCAAACTCTCGATCAACTAGTAAAACTGGAAAGTCATATTCATGAGGCATTTGCCAAAAAGCATTTTTTTATTTCAGTATTTTTAGATATAGAAAAAGCCTACGACATGACATGGCGACATGGCCTACTCAGAAAACTTTATGCTTTCGGATTACGTGGAAACTTGCCTTGTTTTATACAAAATTTCATTTCTGACAGAACTTTTTCTGTCAAATTATTTTCCGACAACGTCACTTTCTCGGACATATTTGTCCAGGCAAACGGGGTCCCACAAGGAAGTGTCTTGTCACCAACTTTATTACTATGTATGATAAACGACATTTTACCATCTCCTCCTCGAAATCTTAAATACTCACTGTACGCCGATGATTGTGCATTATGGCACTCCAGCAATAATGCAGAGTTCTCGGCAAATCGGATCCAATTGGCACTGGATATGATTCATAACTGGGGCCTCCAGTGGGGTTTTAAGTTTTCCATTAGAAAGAGTATTGGCGTGGTTTTTACACATAGGAGAAAGCCCAACATCAGGCTAACTCTAGACAACCATCCAATACCTATTCAAAATTCAGCTAGATTTCTTGGTCTACTCTTTGATAGTAGATTGAATTGGAAAGACCACATTGGTCAGTTAAAGAATAAATGTCAAAAAGCACTCAATTTATTAAAGTGCATTTCTGGACACAAATGGGGAGCTGATAGAAAGTCTTTACTGATGTTATATAAATCCCTGATTAGGTCTAAAGTAGATTATGGGTCAATCGTGTATGGCTCGGCAACGAGCTCAACTCTGAAAGGTTTGAATGTCGTGCAGAATGCGTGTTTACGTGTCTGTCTTGGAGCCCTTAAGTGCACTCGCATTGAGCGCCTAGAGGTAGAGTCGGGAGTACCTCCCCTCCGTCTTAGACGCGGCCAGCTTGAGCTGACTTATGCCGCCAAGGTAGCCAGGCAGCCCCAGCATCCAAATAGGGATGTTTTGCGCCGGCAGGTAGGGCCCCAACAACGCGGCGGGAAGCCGCTGGGCAATAGACTCCATGACCTCACAGATAAAGTCGGTATAGATCTCTCTACTATTGATACCCTGGTTAAATCAAATATAGCACCGTGGGAGACACCCAATTTCACCACCGTTTTAGACTGGCTACCATCGGCCAAAGCCACGGTGCCGGAGGTGGAGGTACGCCAGAGGTTCAGAGAGATCCTAATTAAACATCTTTCCTTTTTTCATTTATATACCGACGGGTCCAAGACAGACGAGTGTGTGGGTGCGGGTGTATGGTCGACTGAATGTCAGTTGAGATTTCGATTGCCGAATCATACATCGATCTTTCTTGCCGAACTTTTTGCAATAGATAAAGCTTTAGATTTTGCCCTATCGACGACCCACGATAGAATAGTCATTTTTTCAGACTCGTTAAGTTCAATTAAAGCCATTAAATCACTAGAAACCACCTATAATGAAATACAGGGTAATATCATTCGTAAATTGCATAGTGCCAATAAATCAATCAAACTAATATGGGTACCTGGACACTCGGGTATCCATGGAAATGAACAGGCTGACAAACTAGCCGGGTCGACTGGCGATCTGGAGCCTGGTATTATCCACACAGATCTCAGGTGTTTTGTCTCTTTTATAAAAGCAAAAATCCATCTCCTGTGGCAGAGTGAGTGGACCGACCTCACAATGCACAATAAAATAAAAGAAGAAATAAAAATATGGGACACAGCCCATAGAAAATACAGAAGGGAGGAGGTGGTGTTGGCCCGGCTCAGGGTAAACGCCACAAGAAAAACCCAGCTCACTCCATACATAGAAAACAATTTCCCTCCACAGTGCCAACACTGCAATTCAAGACTATCAATAGCTCACATATTAACATCTTGCAATAGATACAATCAACAGAGACAAAAAATAACAAACTACTTCAGAATTAAAAATATAGAAATAAATTTGAGAAATTTACTATCAGATAATGAAATAATTATTAAAAAAGTAATCACTTTTTTAAAGGAGACAAAACTTTACGACCTTCTATAGATTGATATAATAAAATGGAATCATTGGCTTAATAACCTTGGCTTGTGCCGCTGGTTGATAGCCAATAAATCCAACAAGCAAGCTTCCAGCGGAGCCCGCTTCCAGCCTTTGTTCAACACGCTTGTCTTGTCAGAAAGCTCTGTTCTCTCTCTTCGAGTACCCTGGCTGATTTTTCCATCTCGTCCAGCAATCAGATAAGTTATTGGTCGTGTACAGTTGTGAAATTCAGGTCGAGAGTGGTGATTATTGCATCAAAATTAACGCCAGGTATAACATAGACAAAGTGCTTTTTTTTTTACTGTATTCGTGACTATATTCTGCAGAAAACTATATATTGTGGTGTCATCTATGTGACTGCGTCAATTCGCCATATTTCATTTATATTAGTCAAGCTAATAATTCGTTTCTTTTAATTGTTTATAACTGCTTGCCCCTATACGCAGTTATTTTAGTACAATTATTAAGTTAATCTATATTCAGTCTTTAGGATATTGCCTAGTATCATTCCGGTATTTCCGCCTCCACATCCATTTTAGATTAATTTTATTGGGGCGACATCAACCCCGATTTCTAAGTTGATTCGTTTCGCTATCTATCTATTTTTATTGTGTTAGTTAAGGTCCCTTTTGCTACTGTTTGTATACCATCGGATATTTCTATGTATATATATGTCACATCTTGAACGGTGTCTAAGAGTGAACGTCTGTGGAGCAAAGGCCAACAACTATAAAGTTCATTTATTTTTACATGTATGTCAATTATTCTGTTATTTAATGATTACGGTATTTCTGCACATAATAAACGAAATTACCTGTGAAGTGTTTCTGAATCATATGTTTTAAATACCGAGTGAATGATTATTATTTTAAAGTTTGTATATTCATTTTAAATCATTTTAATTTATTTCTCATTGTGGATACTTTGGCTGAAGGAGGATACGAAATACTTTACCTTAAAACTGAAAAAAAGGATTAATCTGAATATTGTATTTGAAACGAAGAGATCAATTTCAGCTTTCCATCTGAAGAGAATTATTCAAATATTTTATCCGAATATAAAGATTAACTTGAATTCTGTATCTGGAAAAGAAAAAAGATATTAACAATAGTATAATAATACAACTCTATCTTGATAATACTGGCAGGTTGAGCATACGTTAAAATAATTATCAAATTAAATCTATTGCACCAGTATATGTGAATGAGCGATGGGTATACTCCTGGCCTATTGATTTATAAATTATTAAAAAGAAACTTGGTCACAGAAGAAACTTATGTACTTAGCTGGAAGCTGGTTTCATTGTTTTTAAAGGTTTGGATTACTACTTACCTGAGAGTTGAAGTCGCCTCAGATGATGGACTCTAGGATTACTATTTACTTATGGTTGAAATCTCCAGCTACATGTTGATTACTCTGAAGACTCGCACATATATGAATAATTAGTACACATCGAGTCGGTTTAAGCACGCACGCAGCAAAGGAAGAGTGACGTGCCAAGCGGGCTAATTCTATGCATATACTCATCATCACACATCTCCATATTATACTCATTTGGCATTGAGCCATTGCACTGTCATTAAGTATATCTGCACACTACATTTAGTGGTAGGCTGGACGTCTATTTGGTATTCAACGGTACTACGCCTATTCGCCACGGGTATAGGGCGTCCCGCACTACTACAATATTAAAGGAAAAATCAATTGCGAAAAAAAAGGTGCAAGAAAAAAAAAATGACGATCCTGAAAAAAAGCCAAAAATGCTTAAAATACACGTTAGAGCCATTCTGATAACGAAACGGATTACAGTTCAATTTACTGATTTTTGTTATATTAAAGGAAAAATCAATTGCGAAAAAAAGGTGCAAGAAAAAAAATGACGATCCTGAAAAAAAGCCAAAAATGCTTAAAATACACGTTAGAGCCATTCTGATAACGAAACGGATTACAGTTCAATTCACTGATTTTTGTTATATTAAAGAAAATCAATTGCGAAAAAAAAGGTGCAAGAAAAAAAAAAATGACGATCCTGAAAAAATGCCAAAAATGCTTAAAATACACGTTAGAGCCATTCTGATAACGAAACGGATTACAGTTCAATTCACTGATTTTTGTTATATTAAAGGAAAAATCAATTGCGAAAAAGAAGGTGCAAGAAAAAAAAAATGACGATCCTGAAAAAAAGCCAAAAATGCTTAAAATACACGTTAGAGCCATTCTGATAACGAAACGGATTACAGTTCAATTCACTGATTTTTGTTATATTAAAGGAAAAATCAATTGCGAAAAAAAGGTGCAAGAAAAAAAAAATGACGATCCTGAAAAAATGCCAAAAATGCTTAAAATACACGTTAGAGCCATTCTGATAACGAAACGGATTACAGTTCAATTCACTGATTTTTGTTATATTAAAGGAAAAATCAATTGCGAGAAAAAAGGTGCAAGAAAAAAAAAATGACGATCCTGAAAAAAAGCCAAAAATGCTTAAAATACACGTTAGAGCCATTCTGATAACGAAACGGATTACAGTTCAATTCACTGATTTTTGTTATATTAAAGGAAAAATCAATTGCGAAAAAAAGGTGCAAGAAAAAAAAAATGACGATCCTGAAAAAATGCCAAAAATGCTTGAAATACACGTTAGAGCCATTCTGATAACGAAACGGATTACAGTTCAATTCACTGATTTTTGTTATATTAAAGGAAAAATCAATTGCGAAAAAAAAGGTGCAAGAAAAAAAAAATGACGATCCTGAAAAAAAGCCAAAAATGCTTAAAATACACGTTAGAGCCACTCTGATAACGAAACGGATTACAGTTCAATTCACTGATTTTTGTTATATTAAAGGAAAAATCAATTGCGAAAAAAAGGTGCAAGAAAAAAAAAATGACGATCCTGAAAAAATGCCAAAACGTTAGAGCCATTCGTTAGAGCCATTCTGATAACGAAACGGATTACAGTTCAATTCACTGATTTTTGTTATATTAAAGGAAAAATCAATTGCGAAAAAAAAGGTGCAAGAAAAAAAAATGACGATCCTGAAAAAATGCCAAAAATGCATAAAATACACGTTAGAGCCATTCTGATAACGAAACGGATTACACTTCAATTCACTGATTTTTGTTATATTAAAGGAAAAATCAATTGCGAAAAAAAAGGTGCAAGAAAAAAAAATGACAATCTGAAAAAAAGCCAAAAATGCTTAAAATACACGTTAGAGCCATTCTGATAACGAAACGGATTACAGTTTAATTATCTGATTTTTGTTATATTAAAGGAAAAATCAATTGCGAAAAAAAGGTGCAAGAAAAAAAAAATGACGATCCTGAAAAAATGCCAAAAATGCTTAAAATACACGTTAGAGCCACTCTGATAACGAAACGGATTACAGTTCAATTCACTGATTTTTGTTATATTAAAGGAAAAATCAATTGCGAAAATAAAGATGCAAGAAAAAAAAAATGACGATCCTGAAAAAAAGCCAAAAATGCTTAAAATACACGTTAGAGCCATTCTGATAACGAAACGGATTACAGTTCAATTCACTGATTTTTGTTATATTAAAGGAAAAATCAATTGCGAAAAAAAAGGTGCAAGAAAAAAAAAATGACGATCCTGAAAAAATGCCAAAAATGCTTAAAATACACGTTAGAGCCATTCTGATAACGAAACGGATTACAGTTCAATTCACTGATTTTTGTTATAGTTGTCGCGGTCGACGGCGCCGTCCATGCGCAATCGCCCTCGATTACGTTACATAAAGGTGCGCCCTGCCTCAATTAAGATTGAAATTGAACGCCATGACTTTGCAGGAACGTATCTTGAGCGAGGAAGCAATATTGAAACACCAGTGACCCCTGGCAACCCCTTTGGCGACATCGAGTGACGTTAGATACGACTCTGGCGCCGCTTCATCATCTCGCTGCTTCCGGGTCGACGTAGCAGCATGACAAGTGGATGCCTTATCAACCTGGAACGATATCAGGCCATTCCAGCATCCCCTGGCCTGAAAAGATGAATATAAACATTAGTTGCAGTTGCCAGATGCCACCAGAATCATTCGCTGCACTTCTATCTGCTCTTCTACGACGTAAATCGCGTTGTCGCGCCGCATCGTCATCTTTTAAATGTTTATCAATGTTTTTAGGATGTAAGGAGTTTGCATTTCAAATGCTAGGATATATATTTGTGTTGATGACACTGCAATACGTAATCTTTTGTACACAGAACATTCGAGCTTTTATTGCATAAAGAAGGTCGGGAGGTTGTTTCTTAAGCAGCAGCATCTTTAGACGTTTAATCGGTTTTGCATTTTTACTTATTTTTTCAGTTTTAAGAGCTTTTACGCCTTTTTAGCGTATTTTATTCCCGACATTCTTTTGTTTACATTCGGGTTTGTTTTTATTTTCGTTAATTCTTTTACCTCTGCGTTTTAAGAGTCCTTTTTATTTTTCACTAATTCCATTTTAAGAACAGTATTTCATTTTCAGTTATTTTACGTGTTTATTTACCTTTACGTAGTATTTTAAGATAACTCGAAAGCTCTGTATATAAGAGCTGCCACGTGGGCTTCCAGCCACTCGTGTATGAGAACTTGATGAACTCACACCTCGTTTTTATAAGCACAGCAGCAACCAATAAATAGTCTTGTGACACCGGAGCTACCCTGGTTTCCGGGGCCTCTCGTCTTGCTCGACTTTTGATTGTTTCTGTGTTTACTTAACGTAAATCCGTCGAGTAAACGCTGATTTTCAGACTTTTGCACTTTTAGTGCCTTGCCTGCACCTTCAGTGCTTTGTTTTTGAAGGTAGCACGAGACTACAGTAGCGTAGTCAGCCCCCACCCCAGACCCGCAGCTCTCTTCTACTCCAGGGTAGCCCTTACGGGCTGTGACCCCTGGGTAGGGAGGCCCAGTAGCCTGGGGCGTCCTTCGGGCGCAACTTTTCTCTCCCCCTGAATTTTTTATATTTTTCTGGTGTGACTTTTCTGAGCCTACGGGAGTCTCCTTGTGAGCTCCCGTATTCGCTTGGGGGGTGGGCATTGACTTACCGTCCCTCGCACTAGGCAGGTTCGGCGGTAAGAAGGTGCCTTACACACCAACTCCGATCCCTTAGTTGGTACTGGAGAAAGCAGCCAGGCTTCCACTAAGGGGGGGCGAGGACGTATAACGAAAGACTTGTTTTTTTATCCTCTCTTAGCTATTGGGATTAGGTTGATATACAATAGTTAAGGGAAAGGTAGTCCTTTCAGGACAACGGGCTTTGGCCCAGGGATCGGACCTGGTCCGACACCCTAGCATGATTGATCCCCCGGCTACCCTTCCTCCTCCCCAAGGAGGAGGGGCGACTCAGACTCTTTCTAAGACAAATTTGACCAAAAATGGAACCCCGACCAATGACCGACCCAGAAGACATATTGATATCCCTCCAGAGAATGCAAGGTGCTTGAACATTCGATGCGTGAAAGAAAATCAATCCTTGCAGAATGTCAACCCCTTTATCATCAAGAAGGTCCTTGATGGTCAAGTGGAAGGCGGGTTTGATTTTGTCCGAAAATTGCGAGATGGTAGCCTCCTTGTTAAGTTACAATTTAAATCTCAGGTTAAGAATTTGCTTAAACTGACGCAAATTCATGACCTACAAGTTAAAGTAACTATTCCTGTTGGCCCAAATACCTGTAAGGGAGTAATCTTTCACAGGGATTTGAGGACAATGGAAGAAAGTGAAATTCTTGAGGCCATGAAAGACCAGAGCGTAGTAGACGTAAATTGTATGGCTAAGAAAGATGGAGATGTGCGAGTAAAAACCGGATTGTGTTTCTTGACCTTTTCTTCAAATAAAATTCCAAGTTCTGTTAAAGTTGGGTATGAGATCGTTCAAGTTCGACCCTATATCCAAAAACCAATGCGATGTAATAGATGCCAAAAATTTGGACACACCTCATTACGATGCAATGATAAAGATACAGACAAATTCATGTGCGGTAAATGTGCTGGAGCCCATGATACTACTACATGCAAGGAAAAGACACTCAAGTGTGCTAACTGTGGAGGTCCCCATCAGTCAGGCTCTGCTGAATGCAGCAGCCTGAAGACGGAGACTGAGACATTGGCATACATGAGAGAGCACGATGTTAGCTACCGTGAGGCCAAGAAGAAAGTTGAAGGTTTGACAAGCAAACCCAATACTTCTTACGCCTCAGCTGTAACTAACAACGTTTCCAATGCAAGCAGTATTAGTCAGCAGCTCGCAGCTAAGGACAAGGAAATTTCGGAATTAAAGGAAACTGTTAAGGAATTAATGAGTCAAATTAAAGAATTGACTAAAACAATAAAGGAAATTGCTGAATCAACCCAGCAAAAAAAGCATCATAAGGAGGATGATACCAAATCACAATCTGGATCACACCTCTTAGTCCAGGCGACCCCTACTAGAACTTCGTCTGGTGGTAGTTCTGCTCGTAAGAGCAGATCATCTTCTGCCGGGCGTCTCTCTAGTGGAGGGGAGCAGGCCATGGAGGCTACTGTCTCCAAAAATTCCCGAGAGAGGCCCTCGGGAAGCGAGGGAGAGGAGGAGGCGCCTCCCTCCCAAAAAAAGAAAATAAAAACCGGCGGACAAGGCACTTCCAAACCCCATAAAACGTAATCCACGCGTATACCATTATACAATGGAACTGTCGAAGTCTTAGATCAAAAATAAACTCTCTTAGATTATTAGCCTCGTTCTATGCTCCCGATATTATCGTACTACAAGAAAGCCATTTAAACGACCAAGTCTCTGACGAGGTCGTATCGCTAAGAAACTACCATCTTTGTAGAAAAGACCGAGAGGGAAGGGGTGGAGGCGGAGTCGCCATGTACATCCACCAGAATCTCCCTTTCATTGAAGTGACGATTAATTCTACTTTGGAACACGTCGCATGCAAAGTAAAATTCAATAACACGTATCTGACTATATGCTCAGTTTATTGTCCACCTGATAAAATGCTGATCTATGATGAGCTTTTTGCTATTCAGGACAGTCTGCCAAACAATAAATTAATTTTAGGTGATTTTAATGCTCGTCATACATCATGGGGTTCCCTGCGGGTGAATGGTAGAGGTGAGCAAGTAGTTAAGTTGATCAACGACTCTGATCTGGTTCTTCTAAATGATGGTAGTCCAACGCGAATAGACGATAATACCGGTAATTTGTGCTTTATTGACCTATCACTGGTCTCTTCAACACTAGCAGCCAAGTGCCTGTGGCACACCATTGACGACTCGTTGGGAAGCGATTACCTTCCTATTTGTATTCAATATTCATGCGACACCACGAGGACGCCTTCAGCACCCAAATTTAACGTAAAAAGAGCAGATTGGGTCGCCTTCACAAGGAGCGTCAAGCTCGAAGTTGTTGGAGAAACCATTGATGATAAAGTAAACAGTGTTCAAAATTGTATTATAAATGCAGCGATGGCGACCATCCTAAGACTTCGACAGATAGCGTTAAGCATAGAGTTCCATGGTGGACACCAGATTGCCGCAGGGCGCTATGTGAACGAAATAGGGCCTACAGGCTTTTCCAAAAAAACATCACAAATGAGAACTTTCGCAACTACAAACAAGCGAGAGCTAGGGCTCGAAGAACAATTAGACAAGCCAAAAGAGACTCCTGGCGAAGCTTTGTCTCTACGATTAACAGCAATACCAGCATTGCAGAGGTTTGGTCCACTGTCAACAAAATCAATAAAAAAAGAACATCATTTAAAATTAGAAATATCACTCATGAGGGAAATGAATATGATTCACCTAGAGACATTGCTAACATAATCGCCAGGCAGTTCTCTTATACAAGCAGCTCGGAAAACTACAATCCTGCTTTCCTGAACACCAAGGAAGCATCCGAGCTGCAACCAATTCACTTTGCCACAGGAGATGACCTTGATTACAATAAAGACCTAACAATGGATGAGCTTGTCCGAGCCCTAGAAGCCTGTAGAGGAACATCCCCAGGCCCCGATGAGATTCGATATGAGATGATGAAGCATCTTAATCATGGTGACATGATTAAGTTGCTAGAAGTGTACAATGATATTTGGAAAAGCCAGACTTTTCCAAATTCATGACACTTTGCCCACATCATTCCCATATTGAAAGGAGGGGGAAATCCCAGATCCGCTATATCTTACCGCCCAATTGCGTTGACAAGTTGCTTATGCAAGGTCATGGAAAGAATTGTTAATAGTAGGCTATTGCATTTTTTAAATACCAGGAATTTACTAGTTGACGAGCAGTGCGGCTTCCGAAAGGGACGTCAAACTCTCGATCAACTAGTAAAACTGGAAAGTCATATTCATGAGGCATTTGCCAAAAACATTTTTTGATTTCAGTATTTTTAGATATAGAAAAAGCCTACGACATGACATGGCGACATGGCCTACTCAGAAAACTTTATGCTTTCGGATTACGTGGAAACTTGCCTTGTTTTATCCAAAATTTCATATCTGACAGAACGTTTTCTGTCAAATTATTTTTTGACAATGTCACTTTCTCGGACATTTTTGTCCAGGCAAACGGGGTCCCACAAGGAAGTGTCTTGTCACCAACATTATTTTTATGTATGATTAATGACATTTTACCAGCTCCTCCTCGGAATCTTAAATACTCACTGTACGCCGATGACTGTGCATTATGGCACTCCAGCAGTAATGCAGAGTTCTCGGCAAATCAGATCCAATTGGCACTGGATATGATTCATAACTGGGGCCTCCAGTGGGGTTTTAAGTTTTCCATAAGAAAGAGTATTGGAGTGGTCTTTACCCATAGGAGAAAGCCCAACATCAGGCTAACTCTAGACAACCACCCAATACCTATTCAAAATTCAGCTAAATTTCTTGGTCTACTCTTTGATAGTAGATTGAATTGGAAAGACCACATTGGTCAATTAAAGAATAAATGTCAAAAAGCACTCAATTTATTAAAGTGCATTTCTGGACACAAATGGGGAGCTGATAGAAAGTCTTTACTGATGTTATATAAATCCCTGATTAGGTCTAAAGTAGATTATGGGTCAATCGTGTATGGCTCGGCAACGAGCTCAACTCTGAAAGGACTGAATGTTGTGCAGAATGCGTGTTTACGTGTCTGTCTTGGAGCCCTTAAATGCACTCGCATCGAGCGCCTAGAGGTAGAGTCGGGAGTACCTCCCCTCCGTCTCAGACGCGGCCAGCTTGCGCTGACCTACGCCGCGAAAATAGCCAGGCAGCCCCAACATCCCAACAGGGATGTTTTGCGCCGGCAATTAGACCCACAGCACCGCGGCGGAAAGCCTCTGTGCAATAGACTCCAAGACCTCACAGACAAAGTCGGTATAGATCTCTCTACTATCGATACCCTGGTTCAATCAAATATAGCGCCGTGGGAAACCCCCAATTTTACCATTGTGGTAGACTGGCTACCATCAGTCAAAGCCACGGTACCGGAGGCGGAGGTACGCCAGCGGTTCAGAGAGATCATTATTAAACATCTTTCCTTTTTTCATTTGTATACCGACGGGTCCAAGACAGACGAGTGTGTGGGTGCGGGTGTATGGTCGACTGAATGTCAGTTGAGATTTCGATTGCCGAATCATACATCGATCTTTCTTGCTGAACTTTTTGCAATAGACAAAGCCTTAGATTTCGCCCTATCGACGACCCACGATAGAATAGTCATATTTTCAGACTCATTAAGTTCAATTAAAGCTATTAAATCCTTAGAAACTACCAAAAATGAATTACAGGGTAATATCATTCGTAAATTACATAGTGCCAATAAATCAATCAAGCTGATATGGGTACCTGGACACTCGGGTATCCATGGCAATGAACAGGCTGACAAACTAGCCGGGTCGACTGGTGATCTGGAGCCTGGCATTGTCCGCACAGATCTCAGGTGTTTTGTCTCTTTTATAAAAGCAAAAATCCATCTCCTGTGGCAGAGTGAGTGGACCGACCTCACAATCTACAACAAGAACAAAGAAAAGATTGAAATGTGGGACACAGCCCACAGAAGAAACAGAAGGGAGGAGGTGGTGTTGGCCCGACTGAGGGTCAATGCCACACGTATAACCCACCTCACTCCCTACATCGAAAAAAAATTCCCTCCACGATGTGACCACTGTCATAGACACCTCTCAGTGGCACATATTCTGATATTCTGTCAAAAACACCACAGCAAAAGACAGAATATTAAAAATTACTTCCAAATTAAAAATATTGAATTAAATATAAAAAATCTACTATCAGATAATGAAAAAATAATAAGTAAAGTAATCACTTTTTTAAAGGAGACAAAACTTTATGACCTTCTATAGATTGATAAAATAAAATGGAGTCATTGGCTTAATAACCTTGGCTTGTGCCGCTGGTTGATAGCCAATAAATCCAACAAACAAACAAACAGCTTCCAGCGGAGCCCGCTTCCAGCCTTTGTTCAACACGCTTGTCTTGTCAGAAAGCTCTGTTCTCTCTCTTCGAGTACCCTGGCTGATTTTTCCATCTCGTCCAGCAATCAGATAAGTTATTGGTCGTGTACAGTTGTGAAATTCAGGTCGAGAGTGGTGATTATTGCATCAAAATTAACGCCAGGTATAACATAGATAAAGTACTTTTTTTTTTACTTAATTCGTGACTAAATTCTGCAGAAAACTATATATTGTGGTGTCATCTATGTGACTGCGTCAATTCGCCATATTTCATTTATATTAGTCAAGCTAATAATTCGTTTCTTTTAATTGTTTATAACTGCTTGCCCCTATACGCAGTTATTTTAGTACAATTATTAAGTTAATCTATATTCAGTCTTTAGGATATTGCCTAGTATCATTCCGGTATTTCCGCCTCCACATCCATTTTAGATTAATTTTATTGGGGCGACATCAACCCCGATTTCTAAGTTGATTCGTTTCGCTATCTATCTATTTTTATTGTGTTAGTTAAGGTCCCTTTTGCTACTGTTTGTATACCATCGGATATTTCTATGTATATATATGTCACATCTTGAACGGTGTCTAAGAGTCTGTGGAGCAAAGGCCAACAACTATAAAGTTCATTTATTTTTACATGTATGTCAATTATTCTGTTATTTAATGATTACGGTATTTCTGCACATAATAAACGAAATTACCTGTGAAGTGTTTCTGAATCATATGTTTTAAATACCGAGTGAATGATTATTATTTTAAAGTTTGTATATTCATTTTAAATCATTTTAATTTGTTTCTCATTGTGGATACTTTGGCTGAAGGAGGATACGAAATACTTTACCTTAAAACTGAAAAAAAAAAGTATTAATCTGAATATTGTATTTGAAACGAAGAGATCAATTTCAGCTTTCCATCTGAAGAGAATTATTCAAATATTTTATCCGAATATAAAGATTAACTTGAATTCTGTATCTGGAAAAGAAAAAAGATATTAACAATAGTATAATAATACAACTCTATCTTGATAATACTGGCAGGTTGAGCATACGTTAAAATAATTATCAAATTAAATCTATTGCACCAGTATATGTGAATGAGCGACGGGTATACTCCTGGCCTATTGATTTATAAATTATTAAAAAGAAACTTGGTCACAGAAGAAACTTATGTACTTAGCTAGAAGCTGGTTTCATTGTTTTTAAAGGTTTGGATTACTACTTACCTGAGAGTTGAAGTCGCCTCAGATGATGGACTCTAGGATTACTATTTACCTATGGTTGAAATCTCCAGCTACATGTTGATTACTCTGAAGACTCGCACATATAGGAATAATTAGTACACATCGAGTCGGTTTAAGCACGCAGTCTCTCAACTGTTTACTCACTCACACATTCGTTCAGTTATTCGTTCATACATTCACACATCTCATACACCCACCACGCCCCCTCGGTTCGCACGCTACCAAACCACTTTCATACACGCATATTATACACACATACATCCACGCCCACACTCCTGTTTTTCCCTTACACTCTCTTGCACACGATTCTTACACCCCCACACACACATGACGTTCCCAGACGTATAACTGGGTGGTGGCAGCAAAGGAAGAGTGACGTGCCAAGCGGGCTAATTCTATGCATATACTCATCATCACACATCTCCATATTATACTCATTTGGCATTGAGCCATTGCACTGTCATTAAGTATATCTGCACACTACATTTAGTGGTAGGCAGGACGTCTATTTGGTATTCAACGGTACTACGCCTATTCGCCACGGGTATAGGGCGTCCCGCACTACTACAATATTAAAGGAAAAATCAATTGCGAAAAAAAAGGTGCAACAAAAAAAAAATGACGATCCTGAAAAAATGCCAAAAATGCTTAAAATACACGTTAGAGCCATTCTGATAACGAAACGGATTACAGTTCAATTCACTGATGTTTGTTATATTAAAGGAAAAATCAATTGCGAAAAAAAAGGTGCAAGAAAAAAAAAATGACGATCCTGAAAAAAAGCCAAAAATGATTAAAATACACGTTAGAGCCATTCTGATAACGAAACGGATTACAGTTCAATTCACTGATGTTTGTTATATTAAAGGAAAAATCAATTGCGAAAAAAAAGGTGCAAGAAAAAAAAAATGACGATCCTGAAAAAAGGCCAAAAATGATTAAAATACACGTTAGAGCCATTCTGATAACGAAACGGATTACAGTTCAATTCACTGATGTTTGTTATATTAAAGGAAAAATCAATTGCGAAAAAAAAGGTGCAAGAAAAAAAATATATGACGATCCTGAAAAAAATGCCAACAATGCTTAAAATACACGTTAGAGCCATTCTGATAACGAAACGGATTACAGTTCAATTCACTGATGTTTGTTATATTAAAGGAAAAATCAATTGCGAAAAAAAAGGTGCAAGAAAAAAAAAATGACGATCCTGAAAAAAGGCCAAAAATGATTAAAATACACGTTAGAGCCATTCTGATAACGAAACGGATTACAGTTCAATTCACTGATGTTTGTTATATTAAAGGAAAAATCAATTGCGAAAAAAAAGGTGCAAGAAAAAAAATATATGACGATCCTGAAAAAAATGCCAACAATGCTTAAAATACACGTTAGAGCCATTCTGATAACGAAACGGATTACAGTTCAATTCACTGATGTTTGTTATATTAAAGGAAAAATCAATTGCGAAAAAAAAGGTGCAAGAAAAAAAAAATGACGATCCTGAAAAAAAGGCCAAAAATGCTTAAAATACACGTTAGAGCCATTCTGATAACGAAACGGATTACAGTTCAATTCACTGATGTTTGTTATATTAAAGGAAAAATCAATTGCGAAAAAAAAGGTGCAAGAAAAAAAAAATGACGATCCTGAAAAAATGCCAAAATGCTTAAAATACACGTTAGAGCCATTCTGATAACGAAACGGATTACAGTTCAATTCACTGATTTTTGTTATATTAAAGGAAAAATCAATTGCGAAAAAAAGGTGCAAGAAAAAAAAAATGACGATCCTGAAAAAAAGCCAAAAATGCTTAAAATACACGTTAGAGCCATTCTGATAACGAAACGGATTACAGTTCAATTCACTGATTTTTGTTATATTAAAGGAAAAATCAATTGCGAAAAAAAGGTGCAAGAAAAAAAAATGACGATCCTGAAAAAATGCCAAAAATGCTTAAAATACACGTTAGAGCCATTCTGATAACGAAACGGATTACAGTTCAATTCACTGATTTTTGTTATATTAAAGGAAAAATCAATTGCGAAAAAAAGGTGCAAGAAAAAAAAAATGACGATCCTGAAAAAAAGCCAAAAATGCTTAAAATACACGTTAGAGCCATTCTGATAACGAAACGGATTACAGTTCAATTCACTGATTTTTGTTATATTAAAGGAAAAATCAATTGCGAAAAAAAAGGTGCAAGAAAAAAAAAAATGACGATCCTGAAAAAAAGCCAAAAACGCTTAAAATACACGTTAGAGCCATTCTGATAACGAAACGGATTACAGTTCAATTCACTGATTTTTGTTATATTAAAGAAAAATCAATTGCGAAAAAAAAGGTGCAAGAAAAAAAAATGCCAAAAATGCTTAAAATACACGTTAGAGCCATTCTGATAACGAAACGGATTACAGTTCAATTCACTGATTTTTGTTATATTAAAGGAAAAATCAATTGCGAAAAAAAGGTGCAAGAAAAAAAAAATGACGATCCTGAAAAAAAACAAAAAATGCTTAAAATACACGTTAGAGCCATTCTGATAACGAAACGGATTACAGTTCAATTCACTGATTTTTGTTATATTAAAGGAAAAATCAATTGCGAAAAAAAAGGTGCAAGAAAAAAAAATGACGATCCTGAAAAAAGCCAAAAATGCTTAAAATACACGTTAGAGCCATTCTGATAACGAAACGGATTACAGTTCAATTCACTGATTTTTGTTATATTAAAGGAAAAATCAATTGCGAAAAAAAGGTGCAAGAAAAAAAAAATGACGATCCTGAAAAAAAGCCAAAAATGCTTAAAATACACGTTAGAGCCATTCTGATAACGAAACGGATTACAGTTCAATTCACTGATTTTTGTTATATTAAAGGAAAAATCAATTGCGAAAAAAAGGTGCAAGAAAAAAAAAATGACGATCGATCCTGAAAAAAAGCCAAAAATGCTTAAAATACACGTTAGAGCCATTCTGATAACGAAACGGATTACAGTTCAATTCACTGATTTTTGTTATATTAAAGGAAAAATCAATTGCGAAAAAAAGGTGCAAGAAAAAAAAAATGACGATCCTGAAAAAAAGCCAAAAATGCTTAAAATACACGTTAGAGCCATTCTGATAACGAAACGGATTACAGTTCAATTCACTGATTTTTGTTATATTAAAGGAAAAATCAATTGCGAAAAAAAAGGTGCAAGAAAAAAAAAATGACGATCCTGAAAAAAAAGCCAAAAATGCTTAAAATACACGTTAGAGCCATTCTGATAACGAAACGGATTACAGTTCAATTCACTGATTTTTGTTATATTAAAGGAAAAATCAATTGCGAAAAAAAAGGTGCAAGAAAAAAAAAATGACGATCCTGAAAAAAAGCCAAAAATGCTTAAAATACACGTTAGAGCCATTCTGATAACGAAACGGATTACAGTTCAATTCACTGATTTTTGTTATATTAAAGGAAAATCAATTGCGAAAAAAAAGGTGCAAGAAAAAAAAATGACGATCCTGAAAAAAAGCCAAAAATGCTTAAAATACACGTTAGAGCCATTCTGATAACGAAACGGATTACAGTTCAATTCACTGATTTTTGTTATATTAAAGGAAAAATCAATTGCGAAAAAAAAGGTGCAAGAAAAAAAAAATGACGATCCTGAAAAAAAGCCAAAAATGCTTAAAATACACGTTAGAGCCATTCTGATAACGAAACGGATTACAGTTCAATTCACTGATTTTTGTTATATTAAAGGAAAAATCAATTGCGAAAAAAAGGTGCAAGAAAAAAAAAATGACGATCCTGAAAAAAAGCCAATATGCTTCAAATACACGTTAGAGCCATTCTGATAACGAAACGGATTACAGTTCAATTCACTGATTTTTGTTATATTAAAGGAAAAATCAATTGCGAAAAAAAGGTGCAAGAAAAAAAAAAATGACGATCCTGAAAAAAGCCAAAAATGCTTCAAATACACGTTAGAGCCATTCTGATAACGAAACGGATTACAGTTCAATTCACTGATTTTTGTTATATTAAAGGAAAATCAATTGCGAAAAAAAGGTGCAAGAAAAAAAAATGACGATCCTGAAAAAAAGCCAAAAATGCTTAAAATACACGTTAGAGCCATTCTGATAACGAAACGGATTACAGTTCAATTCACTGATTTTTGTTATATTAAAGGAAAAATCAATTGCGAAAAAAAGGTGCAAGAAAAAAAAAATGACGATCCTGAAAAAAAGCCAAAAATGCTTAAAATACACGTTAGAGCCATTCTGATAACGAAACGGATTACAGTTCAATTCACTGATTTTTGTTATATTAAAGGAAAAATCAATTGCGAAAAAAAAGGTGCAAGAAAAAAAAATGACGATCCTGAAAAAAGCCAAAAATGCTTAAAATACACGTTAGAGCCATTCTGATAACGAAACGGATTACAGTTCAATTCACTGATTTTTGTTATATTAAAGGAAAAATCAATTGCGAAAAAAAAGGTGCAAGAAAAAAAAATGACGATCCTGAAAAAAAGCCAAAAATGCTTAAAATACACGTTAGAGCCATTCTGATAACGAAACGGATTACAGTTCAATTCACTGATTTTTGTTATATTAAAGGAAAAATCAATTGCGAAAAAAAAGGTGCAAGAAAAAAAAATGACGATCCTGAAAAAAAGCCAAAAATGCTTAAAATACACGTTAGAGCCATTCTGATAACGAAACGGATTACAGTTCAATTCACTGATTTTTTTTATATTAAAGGAAAAATCAATTGCGAAAAAAAGGTGCAAGAAAAAAAAATGACGATCCTGAAAAAAAGCCAAAAATGCTTAAAATACACGTTAGAGCCATTCTGATAACGAAACGGATTACAGTTCAATTCACTGATTTTTGTTATATTAAAGGAAAAATCAATTACGAAAAAAAAGTGCAAGAAAAAAAAATGACGATCCTGAAAAAATGAAAAAAAAATGCTAAAAATACACGTTAGAGCCATTCTGATAACGAAACGGATTACAGTTCAATTCACTGATTTTTGTTATATTAAAGGAAAAATCAATTGCGAAAAAAAAGGTGCAAGAAAAAAAAAATGACGATCCTGAAAAAAGCCAAAAATGCTTCAAATACACGTTAGAGCCATTCTGATAACGAAACGGATTACAGTTCAATTCACTGATTTTTGTTATATTAAAGAAAAAATCAATTGCGAAAAAAGGTGCAAGAAAAAAAAAATGACGATCCTGAAAAAAAGCCAAAAATGCTTAAAATACACGTTAGAGCCATTCTGATAACGAAACGGATTACAGTTCAATTCACTGATTTTTGTTATATTAAAGGAAAAATCAATTGCGAAAAAAAGGTGCAAGAAAAAAAAAATGACGATCCTGAAAAAAAAGCCAAAAATGCTTAAAATACACGTTAGAGCCATTCTGATAACGAAACGGATTACAGTTCAATTCACTGATTTTTGTTATATTAAAGGAAAAATCAATTGCGAAAAAAAAGGTGCAAGAAAAAAAAATGACGATCCTGAAAAAAAGGCCAAAAACGCTTAAATACACGTTAGAGCCATTCTGATAACGACACGGATTACAGTTCAATTCACTGATTATTGTTATATTAAATTAAAATCAATTGCGAAAAAAAAGGTACAAAAAAAATGACGATTTTTTTTTTTGTACTTTGCAATTTTTTTCCTTTTATAATACTATTGTTATCCTTTCTTTCTGCTTATGTATTTTAACATTTTGCTTTTTTTCAGATCTCATTTTTTTTTTTCACTTTTCTCGAATTGATTTTCTTTTAATATAAAAAATGATTGAACTTTTCCTTTCGTTATCAAATGGTCAACGTGTATTTTAAGCATTTTGGCTTTTTCAGGATCGCATTTTTTTTTTACCTTTTTTCTGCAATTGATTTTTCTTTATTAACAAAAATCATGATTGACTGTACTTTCGACAACTCTAACGTTTTACATTTGCTTTTTCAGATCTCTTTTTTTTCTTCCCTTTTTCGCAATATTTCTTATAAAGTGTATTATCTCGTTATGCCACGTATTACATTTCTTTTTAGATCATTTTTTTACTTTTCTGTTCCTTAATTACAAAATGTGATTAATGATCTCGTTTCAAGTACGGTATTAGTTTGTTTCGTCTTTTTTCTCCTTTTCCGCAATGATTTCCTTTAATACAAATCGTATGACGTATCTTTTCAATGGCTCAGTTATTAGCATGGTATTTTCAGGATCGTCTTTTTTTCACTTTCGCATGATTTTTCTTTATTACAAATATTATTGCTAATCGTTTGTTTCTGTCAACCTTTTTTAAGATTTTGCTTTTTTTCAGATCATTTTTTTGATTTTTTCCGCATTGATGTCCTTAATTTAACAATCAGTATTGACTTTATCCGTTCGTTATTGCTCACTTTTTTAGCATTGTTTTTTAATCATTTTTTTTGCACCTTTTTCCGCAATTGTTTCTTTATAAAATCAGTGATTAACTTTTCCGTTTTTTAGATGGTCATTTTTTTTTCTTGCCTTTTTTCGGATTGATTTTTTTTATTTCACCTATCTGCAATTGATTATCCTTCTATAAATCTAATGAATTAACTTTCGTTTTTCAACGTTATTTTTTTTTTGCCTTTTTTCGGATGCATTTTTTTCTTGCACTTTTTCTGCTGATTTTTTCCTTTATTTAACATATAATTTAGACGTATTTTTTTTCAAAATGCTCAACGTTTTTTTATACATCATTTATTGACGTATCTTTTTTTTTCATGCCTTTATTTGCATTTTTTTTTTTTTACAAATCGTGATTTACTGTATTCTTCGTATCTCCATGATTTCTTTTAACAATGCTTTTAGATGTCTTTTTTTTTTGCCTTTTTCGCATTTTTTCTTATTTACAATCAGGATTGCTTATTTTTCTTTTTCTCCAATGTTTTTTTAACATATTGATTTTCGGATCCTTTTTTTCTTGCTCTTTTTTGCTTTGTTTTTCCTTTATATAAATCTTGACCGTTTTCTTCGCAATTGTTTTTTTATTAAAAAAATCAATTGACGAATCGTTCGTATAATGGCTCAAGGTTTTAGCATTTTCGACGCATTCATTTTCATGATTTTCTATCGTCGTCATTTTTTTGTTTTCTTGGACGTCTTTTTTTTGATTTTGATTTTCTTTAATTAACAAAATCAGTGATTGACTGATCCGTTTCGTTATCAAATGGCTCTAACGTGTATTTAAGCTTTTGGTTTTTCAGGATCGTCATTTTTTTTCTTGCACCTTTTCTCGCATTGATTTTTCCTTTAATATACAAAAATCAGGATTGAACTGTAATCCTTTGTTATCAGATGGCCTAACGTGTATTAAGCATTTGGCTTTTCAGGATCGTCTTTTTTTTGCACTTTTTCGATTGATTTCTTTTAACAAATCATGTGAACTTATCGTTTCTATCAATGTCTCGTTTAAGCATTTTTTTTTCAGGATCGTCATTTTTTTTTTATTTTGAATTATTTTTATTAAAAAAATCAGTGATTGAACTGTAATCCGTTTCGTTATCAAATGCTCAACGGTATTAAGCTTTGCTTTTCAGTCGTCTTTTTTTCTGCCCTTTTCTCGCAATTGTTTCCTTTAATATAACAAAAATCATATTGAACTGTATCCGTTTCGTTATCAATGGCTCTACGTATTTTAAGCATTTGGCTTTTTTTCAGGTCGTCATTTTTTTTGCCCTTTTTGATGATTTTTCCTTATATACAATCTGATTATGTATCTTCGTTTCAGAATGGCTCTAACGTGTATTAAGCATTTGGCTTTTCAGATGTCTTTTTTCTGCACTTTTTTCTCGCATTGATTTTCCTTTAAAAAAATCAGTGATTGAACTACCGTTTCGTATCAAATGGCTCTACGTGTATTTAAGCATTTGTTTTTCAGATCGTTTTTTTCTGCACCTTTTTTCTCGCATTGATTTTTCTTTATATAAAAAATCATGATTATACGTTCGTTAAATCTCAGTATTAACTTTGGCTTTTTCGGGTCTTTTTTTTTGCACTTTTCGCATTGTTTTTCCTAATATACAATCCTTTAATATAACAAAAATCATGGAATTGAACTGTAATCCGTTTCGTTATCAGAAGGCTCTAACGTGTATTTTAAGCATTTTGTTTTTTTTCGGATCGTCATATTTTTTTTTCTTGCACCTTTTTTCTCGCAATTGATTTTTCCTTTAATATAACAAAAATCAGTGAATTGAACTGTAATCCGTTTCGTTATCAGAATGGCTCTAACGTGTATTTTAAGCATTTTTGGCATTTTTTTTTCTTACACCTTTTTTCTCGCAATTGATTTTTCCTTTAATATAACAAAAATCAGTGAATTGAACTGTAATCCGTTTCGTTATCAGAATGGCTCTAACGTGTATTTTAAGCATTTTTGGCTTTTTTTCAGGATCGTCATTTTTTTTTTCTTGCACCTTTTTTCTCGCAATTGATTTTTCCTTTAATATAAGAAAATCAGTGCATTGAACTGTAATCCGTTTCGTTATCAGAATGGCTCTAACGTGTATTTTAAGCATTTTTGGCTTTTTTTCAGGATCGTCATTTTTTTTTTCTTGCACCTTTTTTTCTCGCAATTGATTTTTCCTTTAATATAACAAAAATCAGTGAATTGAACTGTAATCCGTTTCGTTATCAGAATGGCTCTAACGTGTATTTTAAGCATTTTTGGTTTTTTTCAGGATCGTCATTTTTTTTTTTCTTGCACCTTTTTTCTCGCAATTGATTTTTCCTTTAATATGCATTGAATTGTAATCCGTTTCGTTATCAGAATGGCTCTAACGTGTATTTTAAGCATTTTTGGCTTTTTTCAGGATCGTCATTTTTTTTTTCTTGCACCTTTTTTCTCGCAATTGATTTTTCCTTTAATATAACAAAAATCAGTGCATTGAACTGTAATCCGTTTCGTTATCAGAATGGCTCTAACGTGTATTTTAAGCATTTTTGGCTTTTTTTCAGGATCGTCATTTTTTTTTTTCTTGCACCTTTTTTCTCGCAATTGATTTTTCCTTTAATATAGCAAAAATCAGTGCATTGAACTGTAATCCGTTTCGTTATCAGAATGGCTCTAACGTGTATTTTAAGCATTTTTATTCCTTTTTTTAGGATCGTCATTTTTTTTTCTTGCACCTTTTTTCTCGCAATTGATTTTTCCTTTAATATAACAAAAATCAGTGCATTGAACTGTAATCCGTTTCGTTATCAGAATGGCTCTAACGTGTATTTTAAGCATTTTTGGCTTTTTTCAGGATCGTCATTTTTTTTTCTTGCACCTTTTTTCTCGCAATTGATTTTTCCTTTAATATAACAAAAATCAGTGAATTGAACTGTAATCCGTTCCGTTATCAAAATGGCTCTAACGTGTATTTTAAGCATTTTTGGCTTTTTTTCAGGATCGTCATTTTTTTTTCTTGCACCTTTTTTCTCGCAATTGATTTTTCCTTTAATATAGCAAAAGTCAGTGCATTGAACTGTAATCCGTTTATTTATCAGAATGGCTCTAACGTGTATTTTAAGCATTTTTGGCTTTTTTTCAGGATCGTCATTTATTTTTTCTTGCACCTTTTTTCTCGCAATTGATTTTTCCTTTAATAAAAAAAAATCAGTGCATTGAACATTAATCCGTTTCGTTATCAGAATGGCTCTAACGTGTATTTTAAGCATTTTTGGCATTTTTTCAGGATCGTCATTTTTTTTTCTTGCACCTTTTTTCTCGCAATTGATTTTTCCTTTAATAAAGCAAAAATCAGTGCATTGAACTGTAATCCGTTCGTTATCAGAATGGCTCTAACGTGTATTTTAACAAATTTTTTGGGATTTTTTCAG
>NW_028234431.1:35128886-35134591 GCF_977035675.1 Penaeus japonicus | reverse complement strand
TATTATATGTATATATATCAATAAATATATACTATATATAAATATATATACGTATAATATTAAATATATATATAATATAAATATATCTATATATACATATATACACATACCTAAACAGAAAAAGAGCGTGGAAAAGAGGGAACAGATACAAAAAATCTCAATGGAAAGATATGGAGTGATTAAACGGAGAGAGAGAGAGAGAGAGAGAGAGAGAGAGAGAGTAAGATAAGAAAGAAGTGAGAGTCAACCCAAAAATGAAGAGTTGAAGACCTAAGATAGAAATAGAAGTGGAAGAGATGAGAGTCAACCCAGATATAGAGATTTGAAGACCTAAGATAAAAAGAGAAGTGAAAGAGTAGAGAATCAACCAAAAAAATTAAGAGTTGAAGACCTAAGATAAAAACAGAAGTGAAAGAGATGAGTGAGAATCAAACCAAAAATGAAAAATTGAAGACCTACGATAAAACGAGCCTTGACACTTGACAAGTAGATAGATAGCGGGCATGAGCGACCTTGCGGCGGCTGACGACCAAGAAACTAATGACTGTTCTCTAATGAAAACCGCACGCTTAATTTAATTCGAAACCGGTGGGTGTTTCAGTGGTGTTTCGGTACGGTCTTTTGAAGCCCAGGAAGGTGTTGTGTCATTTTGATATAGTGTCGGTTAAGATATGGTGTCGCTTGGGTTCTCGGGTTGTTTCTTTGAACATCATCCAGCTGTGGTGTCATTTAGATTTATGGTGTCATTTAAATTAGGGGTTAATTTTTAGATGTTGTGTTAGGCAGTTGTGATGATGTTTTATGGAGTTTATTTTTCGATGGAATGTTATTATGAGTTTTATGAAGATTTGATGTATATAGATAGACTTTTTGTTATGTATTTTTTGGGTTTCATTTAAGTCTCACTAAGATGCAGTTTATGTGTTGTTTTTTCTATAGATTCACGACTACTTTTATTACTGCTACAATTATTATTATTACTTTTTGTTGTTATTGATTTCATTATTATTAGTGTATCATCCGTTTAAAGATATATCTACTGAGGATAGCCAAATTGCATAGGCAAACTTCATGCAACACAGAAAATAATGAATAGATACAGAACATTGCGTATAGATCAACACAGATAAATTTCCTCTATTATAGATAGATTCGTTTCCCCCACGGCACGTTTTTTGCTTCCATTTCCCCCGCGGCCTCGCTGGAAGGGGTACCGACTAATTTATATTTTCCTATATTTTGTTTTAATTGTTAAGGGCAGCTCATCCAAACGATTTCACACACATTTACGCTGTACTTCATTGGATTCTGAACAATACGAGTGCCTGTTTTCACCTTTATGCAGTTCCTTGCTCTAATGATGATCGAAATGTAAAAACAAAATCAAACAAACAAACAAACAAAAACAGCGATGTGCGATCTTTTACTTCAAGGTTAGAGTATTGTTATCATTGCCTAATTACTTATTTATCTATCCATTTTTTTTCATAATTCATTCATTCATCCTTATTATTGTTATTATCTATTATATTTCCATTATCATTTTCATAATTACTATGCTCATCATCAGTATTATGACTGCCATCATCCGTACTATCATTATCATTATCATTAATGTAATCATCATTATTACTATTATCGTTATTACCTGCTATCATGACATTTATTGCATCATCTCATTAAGGTTTAGTTTTACCAAAGTAGAAACGTAGCATATTGAAAGAAGAACGAAATTCTAAAAAAATGAAGGATCCATACGGGAGATAACCGACTTTCCCTAAATATTCGTTCATTTCTCACATCCTATCACTCAGATGCCAATGAACGTAACCTGCAAGGAGAATGACCGAATTTGGCAAATAATTATTGTTTTTGTCACTCTAATTAAAGAATATTATTCATGGATTCTTTGAGTTTTATCTGTCTTCGTCTTGAAATCTTCCTTCACATCCAGAAACTTGTTGATAAAGCAGATATGTAAATAAATAGATAGATATTTAGACAGTTAGAAAGAGGAATCAGAGAAAAGAAGCTGAGAGAGGAAGAGAGAGAGAGAAAGAGCTGAGAGATAGAGAGAGAGAGAGAAGAGAGAGACGGAGAGAGAGATGAGAGAGAGAGAGAGACAAGAGGAGATGATGTGAGCGGGAGGAGGAGAGGAGACGGGAAGAGAATTATGAGAGCAAAGAGAGAGAGAGAGAGAGAGAGAGAGAGAAAGAGAGAGAGAGAAAGAGACAGGGACAGAAACAGAGAGAGAGAGAGATAAACAGAAATAGAGAAACACATAGAGAGAGAAACAGAGAGAGAGGGAAACATACATACACACATAAAGACAAAACAGATAGCCAGACAGACATATAAAGACAGACAGATAGCCAGACAGACATATAAAGACATAAAGAGACAAAGCCAGTATAAAACATATTTACGTAAATAATAAAACCTCCATTTCTTTGTCCTCGCCACACTCACTCACAGCTTCTTCCTCATCCTGTGCTAAGCATCATTAAAATCATCTCCCGGAACATCAGCATACGTGACCGACGCCCTGTTACAGCGGGGTAGGCACAGGAGGGGAAGATGATGAGAGAGAGAGGGAGAGAGGGGGGGGTGGGGGGGGGGGGGGGGGGGAGTGGGGGGGGGGGGGGGGGGAGGGGGAGATGGAGAGAGAGGGAAAGAGAGGTAAAAAAAAAAAATTAAGATAAAAAAATAAAAACACGAAATAAATAATAAAAAGAAAAATAAGAAAAAAAAGAGGGGGAGGGAGAGAGAGGGGGGGGGGGGAGTGGGTTAGGGGAGGGAGAGAGCTAGGAGCTCGAGAGAGAGCACTGAGAGAGAGGGAGAGGAGAGAGAGGGGGGGGAGGAGAGAGAGAGGGGGGGAGATGGACGAGAGAGAGAGAGAGAGATAGGAGAGGGGGGGGGGAGAGAGAGAGAGAGACGAGAGAGAGAGAGAGAGAGAGAGAGAGAGGGGGGGGGGGGGGGGGGGAAAAGAGGGAGATAGATTGAGAGACAGAGAGGGAGATAGATTGAGAGAGATAGAAGAGAGAGAGGAGAGAGAAGAGAGAGAATCGAGAGATAGAGAAGAGAGAAGGAGAGGGAGATAGATAGAGAGATATAATAGACTAGATAGATGAGAGAGAGGAGGAGATAGATAGATAGATAGAGAGAGAGAGAGAGAGAGAGAGAGAGAGAGAGAGAGAAAAAGAGAGAGAGAGAGAATGAATTTACATAGGAAATGATTTTATATAATACAGAAATTTAAAAAAGTCAATATGCATTAACTATTTTTGACATTAGAATACTGCGCAATATCCAACGAGTCCATCTAGTGTGTTGAATGTGTAATGAGGTGGTTAAGGATGTGATGAATCTGCAAGATCTGTGTTGCACGGTGTCTTGGAAAAGAGACAATGGCTGTTTCGCAAGTGCAGTTACAGCTCAACAAAGGTACACTGAAACAAACAAACAAACAAACAGCTTCCTGAATCGCATCTCACTTGTGTGTTCTTTGTCTCTGTTTCTTTGTTTGTTTGTGTAGCTGTTTGTCTGTTGCTAGGCCTTTTCCTCGCTGTCTGGTTTTGTCTTTTTTTTTTTTCTTCTCTCTCTCTATCTATCTAACTATCTATCTTTCTCTCCGTCGTCTCCCCTCCCCTCTCAGCCTCTCTCTCGGGCTTCCTCATCAAGTCTCTCTCGCTCTCATCTAGTCTCTCTCTCCACAGGTCTCATCTACTCTCACCTCTCTCATTCTACTCTCCCCTCTTTCCTCTCTTTCTCTCTCATATTTCGTACCAGCTCGTTACTCTCTCCCTCTCTCTCTCTCTCCTAGTCTCTCTATCTCTAACTCTCTCATCTCTCTCTCTCTCTCTCTATTCTCCTCTCTCCTCTCTCTCTCTCTCTCTCCGTCCCACGCCTCTTCGTCAATCAGCAATTCTATCTCTCATCTCTCTTTCTCATCTACATCTTCCACTCTCTCTCATCTACTCTTCTCCTCCTCTTCCTCTCGTAGACTCGCCCTCTCCACTCCATCCCCCTCCTCTCTCTCTCTCTCTCTCTCTTTCTCATCTACTCCCTCTCTCTCTCATCTACTCTTCTCTCTCTCTCTCTCTCTCTCTCTCTTTCTCTCTTTCTCATCTACTCTCTCTATCTATCCATCCCCCCTCTCTCTCTCACACACACACACTCTCTCTCTCCTCTACTCTCTCTCTCTCTCTCTCTATCATCTATCTCTCCCGCTCTCATCCCCTCTCCTCTCTTCTCCTCCCCTACTCTCCTACTCTCTCTCTCTCTTTATATCTTCCCTTTTTTTTCTCTATTTCTCTCTCCCCCCTCTCTCTCTCTCCTCATCTCTCTATCTCTCTCTCTCATCGTAGACGCTCGCCTCTCCTCACATTCTCCCCTCTCCTCTCCTCTCTCTCCTCCCTCGTCCAACTCTCATCTAATCTCTCGGTGATTCCTCTCTCATTCTTCTCTTTCTCACTCTCTTCGTCCCCTCTCTCCGTCTCCTCCATGAGCTCTCATCTCTCTCTCTCTCAACGTCGTCGATTCCCTATACGTCTCTCTCTCTCACTCTTCTCTTCCTCAGGTCCGAGCTCCTCACCAACTCTCAGATACGACACTCCTCCCTCCTCTATCTCACACACTCTCTCTCTCTAGATCCCTCTCTCCTAGTGAGTCCTGCTCTCCCTCTCTCTCTCTTCTCGTTTCCTCATCTCTCCACCCTCTTTCCACATCTCTTTCTCATCTATTCTCTCATCTCTCTCTCATTCCTTATTTTTCTGTGCCCTCTCTGCCTCATTCTTTCTCTCTCTTTGCTTCACAGTTTTTTCTTTCATCCTGAATTCTTATTCACTTTTCCGTCTTTCTCTGACTTCTCCCCTCTCACGCATCCTCTTGTTCGTCTTCTTTGTGTGTTATTTTTTTTCCCTCTTCTTCTTTCATTTTCCATTTTTTCCTCCTCCCTGCAATCCCTCTCTCCTCCCGCCTTGCCTTCTTCATTTTTTTTCCTTGTCTCTCTCTTTACCCCCTCACTTTTATCTTTCCAAACACTCTTTCGTTATTTTTCTTCTCCTTTTCTTCTTCCTGAGAAGTTAGATAGAGAGAGAAAAAAATAAATAAAAAGACTCCTGCCAAGAGAACGCAACCCGGAATCCAACGGTACGTAACACGGTTTTAGCGCGCGAAAAAAAAAAATGAACAACAACAAAAAACAAAAGCGAGTCGGCTAAGTTCTGGAAGATGTGAGAAGAGTAAATACCGTAACGATCGCAATAAATCACATAGAGATAGATAAAACATAAAAGATAAATGATAAAAAGAGAAGGAGAGAGAAGAAATTAGGGTCTAGTCCCTTTTCGGTAGGTTGAGGAATAAAAATAAAATCATCGTATTTTTTTTTTTCTTCTTCTTCTTCTTTTATTTCTTTCTTTCTTTACAGGTTGTGGAGCTTGTGTTTCTTTTGGTTTTCCCTTCCTTCTTCTTTAAGATTGTTCTCCTTCCTTCATTTTTCACCCCATTTCTTCTTTTTTTTTCTTCTTTTTTTAATACCTAAGAAGAAATAAGAGTTAGCACGTACTCAAGTTTACGCAGATATTTACATTACTGCAACTGACTCAATGATCATTCTTTGCCTTGCATGATGACCTAATGTTTTATCATATATTTTACTAATATATTTAATCTCCCAATGAATATTTTCATATTCCCAATTT
>NW_028234431.1:35124451-35126286 GCF_977035675.1 Penaeus japonicus | reverse complement strand
TCTCTCTTCCTCTTTTTTTTTGTTTTTGGTGTGTGTGTGTGTGGTTGTGTGTTTTGTGTGTGTGTGTGGTTCTGTGTGTGGGGTGTGTTGTGTGTGTGGGGAAAAGGCACTAATTGATTTTGTGTGACAAAAGGGACTTTGATCATAGGGACAATTTAAATTCAATGCAATATCGAGGGCCCAGTGTCTTCATCCTCCGATGCGTAATGCTAGAAAAACAAAAAATGAAATAGTTTACATTTAATAAACAATTAAAGATATGTGTATATCCGGATGTATATAAGATATATAAAATAAAGGTTAAATAATATATAAAAATATTATAAAATTATATATTTTAAAATTATTATAAGATATATTATAAAATATAAATAATAATATTTTATTAATATTTTATTATATATATAAAAATATATACACACCCTCTCTTTTCTCTCTTTTCTCCCCCTCTCTCTTTTCTCTCCTCTCTTTAAAATATATATATATAAAATATATTAAATATAATAAATATAATATATATATATATAATTTATTTACCCATTTTATAATTTATAGTTTAAATATACACCCCCAAATTAAAAAAAATTTATATATATAAAATTGTATGTTTTAATAATTTTATTATCTATCACTCAAATCTACTACCTTTAAACTTTTCTATCTATCTTCTTTCTGTCTATATTTTAAAAGAAATTTTATATAACAAATTTTAAAAAGTATAACAAAATCATCCCAAAACAACATACACGCCACGCACATTTCAACGCACACACACACACACACACAAAATACACCCCTTAATAAATGTAAAACATCCCTTTTATATATATAATATTAAAATATATTATATGCATAAAATTTATAAATAATAAAAAATTTATCCATCCCAAATAAATAATACTAACTATAATTAATATATATAAAATAAAGGTATATAAATAAATTTATAAAATCTATTAAATGGGATAAAAAAAAATATAAAATTTTACATAAAAAACATATTATTTATATAATAGGGTTATTTTTATATAACCCAAATTTTCCCCCCAAAAGTATTAAAATTTAATCAACCACACACAATACAGACACACACACACACGGGGGTTTAATATTATTTATAATATATATTTATATATAAAAATTTTATATATATATAATACATATATTTTAATATATATTTATTTTACTAAAAAGTATATACTTATTTTGTATATATATATTTTTTAATATATATATATATTTATATAATATATTATATATCCCTTAATATATATATACATATATATATATATATATAAAATTATATATAATAATAATAATTTAAAAGGGAAATATTTTTAAAAATTAATATATATATTATATATATTTTTTTTATATATAAAATTAATTTTATATAGGCAATATAATTTATTATATATATTATATAATATATATTTTATATATTTATATAAAATATATTTTTTATATTTTCCTTATAGGCATATATATAGATCTATCTATCTATCTTCTATCTATACAACACACATACACATGCACACACACAGACACACACACACACATGTATATATGAACGGTATATATATATATATATTATATATATATATATTTGGATATTTGAATATATGAATATATATTGATATATATTTATATGTATATATATCTATATTATATATATAGATATATATAATATATATATATATATGTATATATATATATATATAGTCAAGAGAGAAAGATGTATATAGATAGTGGATAGAAAGAGAGAGGGTTAGATATAAAGAGTGAGATTAGACATACAAGTGCAAGGAAAGAGAACAAATATGCATATACACACA
>NW_028234431.1:35114451-35116951 GCF_977035675.1 Penaeus japonicus | reverse complement strand
AATAGATAATATATAAACAAAGGAATGAACAGATATACATATTCAAAAATATTTTTATGTATATATGGTATGTTTAGTAAAAGTTTTAAAAATATTATATGTATAAAAATATATATATGCATATATATAATGTATATAATATATATATATATATTATATTTTTATATATTAAAATATATATGATATTGGTTTTGTGTGGTGTGGTGTGTGTGTGTGTGTGTGTGTGTGTACACAAAACACACTACACACACCAAAATATATATATATTATTTATATTTATATATATATTTTTAAATTTTATATATATATATATATATGTACACACACACAACACACACCACGCCACTTGAGTGTGTGTGTATTTTTTGTTTTTTTGTGTGTGTGTTTGTGCATTCGGCCTTGCGGACAATAGACCAAATTCGCGTACCTTTGCTCCCCGCCAGGCGTGATCAGCCTCGCTCGCGCGGCCCCCGACGGTCGCAGCTGCCCAACCCCCGCCCGGGAAATCTGGTGGACGTCGACAACCCCGCCAGCAGTTCACTTCATCCGGGCATGCAGATTGCGCAGTTCCTCGACCACGACTTCGCGCACATTTCCCTTCCCAACCATGCGTAGGTATTTTGCAAGTGGAATCGTAACTGCTGTGCCTCCAAGAGAAGAAACTTTTTTTGAGCTCCTTCCTCTCTGGCGCAGGGAACGGCGCGGGCTTTGATGCTGCCACGGGGGCCGCGAAGCACAGGGCACGACCGACACCCTATGTGCATGCCATCAAAAAACTGCCAACGCAGCTTCTGGCACGCCACGAGGGGCTCTCATGAACTTGTTTAGGAGCATTGTTCTCCCTCGAAACGTCGTGCAACTTCGGTCCTGTGAAAGTATAAAAATGTCACCTTTTAATGATACTAAAACGCCAGGCAAAAGCAGGACGGTTTTTATAGAGGAAAAGATTCATAATCAACGTTGTTTCCCTGGATTTACGGGCATTGTGAAAATATTTCACGGAAAAGATCAGATCCCCAAATCCCACTCCCGAAATCCCAAACTGGAGTTTAAAATTTCCCGTTCTTAATCAAATCCTTGTCTGGGGTTGGGCATCTCTACCAAGCTGAAAACCTTTTGATTAGAATTCTTGTTTACCCCTTTAAACCCTTCCCTAGTTTTGAATACAGAAATATTAATGTTATGATCGTCCTATTTTGCCCAACCCTTTCCCTTCTCCCCGCCACCCCCCGCCCCCCCTCAGCCGCCTTCGCCCCAGCTCAACAGCTCACGACTGGATCGAGGCTCCAAAAGTGTACGGCTCCACGCTGGAGAAAAAAACGCGCGCTGCGAGGGCGCAACGGCTCCTCAAGACTCGGGGGGGAAAAACATGCGCAATTTAACCCCCACCAGGGCGGCGATTGCACTGCGGGGACCGTGGCGCCCCGTGCCCGACGAGGTACGTGTCCGCTTGAATGGAGGGCGGGGAAAAACCATAGTAAGGGTTGATATATGGGAAAAAACACACAACACAAGCCATGGATTACAACCACACAAAACAACCACACACCGCCCCAAAACACAACAACGTACACACACACACACACAAAACAACATAAATATAATTTTAAAAATATTATATATATATATATATATAAATAAATATATAGATATATATTATTATGTATGTATGAAAGATATGTATGTATTATATATATATATGTATTCATACATTTTAATTTATGCAAAATTTTATAATATATATATATATATATATATATATATATATATATTTATACATATATTTTATATATATATTAACACACACTTACATCTTACCCCTGACTTGAATTGAACTTAGGTTTCCCCAGAGTGAGAATCGGCTCCCAACCCTTACACTACCGACCCAAAAAAAAGGATCATCTAACCCCGGTTTCCTTACAACCATATGGAATTTTCCTATATACTTTTAGTAGGCAGTGATAGCGAGATTTTACCCGACAGTTTCCCGGTGGCCCAAAGAATTAGAAATTTAAACCACAAATCAGGTTACCGTGGGTAAAACAATTTTATCTCAGAATGAGATCCCGGCTCTAACAAAACACTACACGACCCATATATAAATAAAATAATTTTATTTAGATAATTTAAAATATATATAATATATATATATATATATAAATATATATAATAATATATATATATATAATATATAAATATATATATAATATATTATATATATATATAATATTATATATATATATTATAATATAAAATTTTATATATATAATATATATATATTTTATATATATTTATATATATATTATATAATATATTAAATATAATTATTACTATATAATACATTTTTAAAATATATATATATATATATAATTATATAAAATTATTATATAATATGTATATATTATATATTATATTTATATGTATATATTATATATAATATAAATATATATATATATATATATATATATATATATATATTATATAAAATATCTATATATAT
>NW_028234431.1:35111439-35114351 GCF_977035675.1 Penaeus japonicus | reverse complement strand
GCAACTCGACGAAGTTGCCAACTATCGGAACTCAAGCGCCGAACTTAAGCTTCTTTATCGCCCAATGGCACCCGCTTCCATACATTCCCGTGGTGATGTGTCACTTTTCTCGCCACGAGACGGGTTTGGGGCCATCAGTTGCAACGCGGCATGTTGCACACCCCGGCGGGGATTCGAACCCCCGACCGAGTGTTTGCTATCCGATGCTCTATCCACTGAGCTACAGGCAAATTCTTGCATTTTCAAAGTTGAAACTGAACATACAATGTGTTGTGTTTGTGTGTTTAGTGTTTGTGTGATTGTGTGTTTGAGTGTTGGTGTGATTGTGTGTTTTTAGTGTTTGTGTGTTGAGTGTTTGAGAGTTTGTGTGCTTAGAGTGTATTGTGATATGTGTCATTGTAGTTGATTGTCTGTATGTGTCATTGAGTGTTTTTGTGATGTTTGTGTGTGTGTTACTTATATGTGTGTGTGTTGTCCCGTTGTTTATGTGTATGTAGGACGTGAGTTTGTGTGTTGGTAGTTCTGTATGTGTAGATTTGCTTTCATTAGAAATACCGCCTAAAAACGTTGCACACATGCAACATGAAGTAGATCACTGATAAAGAATAGAACTGATGGTTTTTTTTAATGCACTTTGTAACGAAAGTGATGCGAAACAATTTTGCAACAGGAAATATAACTTAAAAGAAGAAAAAAGAAAAAAAAACTGAATAGATATAAACAGAAATAAGGAAACGTAGGCTGTAATTGTCATAAATATGACGACAGGCCTCAAAGACCAGGTTGCCCCTGCTGGAGAATTTTGCAATTATTACATCACTGTTATCACTGTTTATCCTTAGTAATTAGTAGTAGTCGTTATTATTACAAAATCATGATTATTATTTTTCCCTTCATGCAAATCCAGTACTCATCTATCTAAATAATTAAATATATAAATATCTATATCACATAAATACATACATACATACAAAACATACATATATATTATATATATATATATAATTCTATATATTATATATATAATATATATATATATATATATAGAGAGAGAGAGAGAGAGAGAGAAGAGAGAGAGAGAGAATGAAGAGAGACACAAACATATATAGTTAGATATATAATAAAATATATAACTATATATATATATATAGATATATATATATATATATATATATATATACGTATATCTTATATATGCATATTTATGTATACAATATATACATATATATAAAATTAGATAATAAATACTGTATATAAATGTATATATAATGTATAATATATATATAGTATATATATAAATATATATATATAAGATAGTTTATATAAATTTCGTTATATATATAAATGAATATATATGTATATATATAAAAGTTATATATATGCATATAAATATATATTATATATATATATATATATTATATGTATATATATTATTTATATTATATATATATAAATGTATATATATATAATTTATATACAAATATGTATATGTTTAAACACTCACACACACGACACACACACACACACACATACCCACACACACATATAATATATATAGTATAGTATATATATATATATATATAAATATACTATATATATATATAATATGTGTGTGGGTGTTTTGTGTAGCGTGGGTGTGTGTGTGTGTTGTGTGTGTGTGCTGGGAATGTGTATCGATATATCCATACATATCTAACATTCATGTGTGGGTTTGAGTTTATATATACATAATTTGGTATATACAAATATGTATATATATTATGTTATAAAACACCACACACACACACATATATATGTATATATATGCATATATACATGCAAAATATATAAATATATGTATATATAGATATTATTATATTTATATATATATATATATATGAGTGTGTGTGTGTGTGTGGTGTTGTGTGTGTGTGAGTGGTGCAGTGTGTTGTGGTGCGTAAGTGTAAGTGTGTGTGTCCTGCTTTTGTGCGAGTGTAAGGGTGTATGTGTGTGTATGTGTAGATCATTACACAATAACAATAGATATGTGTGTGTTTGTGCTGATTATATGTATGTATAAATATACATAATATGTAAGTTATGTGTGTGAGTGTGTGTGTAATGTGTGTGCGTGCAAGTGTGTGTGTGTGTTAAGTGTAATGTGTGTAGTATGTATGAATGTCTGTATGTCATATATTGTATGTGTAGTATATGTCTTCGTGTATTTGTGTGCAAGTGTGTGTGTGTATGTGTGTGGTGTAATGTGTGTGATTATGTATGTATGCATATGTGTGTATGTATGTGTGTGTGGTTGTCATGGTGTGTGTTAGTGTGTGTATGTGTTTGGGTGTAGGTATGTGGTTATTATGTATGTGTGTATGTATGTAAGTGTGTGTTGAATGTTTGCAAATAAATATATGTAAGCACACATACTCAGACATCTGCCTTACATGCCCCGTAGCTGCTGAATCAGCGCTGGACGAGCATGAGCCAGGACGCGAGTGCTAGTTGAGCGCTCCGGCCTTCGCTCGTCTGGCGATGCCCTCGAGGCAGGAGAGGCCCTCATCCAGCCCGCAGGTGAGCCCTCGAGCAGTAGAGGCCATCCAGGCCGCAGTGGGTTCCCTCGAGCAGAGAGGCTCATCCAGGCCTCGCGGTGGAGGCCCTCGACAGGAGAGGCTCATCCAGGCCCTCAGGTGGGAGGCCCTCGAGCAGTGATGAAGTCTCATGCCAGTCCCGCAGGAGAGGCCGCTCGACAGGCAGAGGTGCTCATCCAGGCCCGCAGGTGAGGCCCTCGAGCAGGAGGAGGCTCATCCGGCCGCGCAGGTGAGGCCCTCACAGTAGAGCACATCCAGGCCCGCATTTGGAGGCCCCTCAGCAGGAGAGGCTTCATCCAGGCGCCGCAGTGGAGGCCCTCGAGCAGGAACTGCATCCAG
>NW_028234431.1:35096439-35103939 GCF_977035675.1 Penaeus japonicus | reverse complement strand
CGGTATCACACCACAATACACTTAGTTTGTGGTCTGATCGCATGCCAGGGGCATCTAGTTGAGTCATCCCTGAACACTGAAAATTCAGACATAGGTAGTAATTTGCTGGTAAGGATATGGTGTTGATGATCAGTGCAGTAAATGGGTGGTAATAAACTGGTGATGTAAGAAGGAAATATTGATGATGATGTATGATGATGATGATGCAATACTGAGGGTAAATATAGTAATAATAGTGATGGTGGGGAATTAAATTAAGGAATGATGGTAGTTGATTATGATGATCTTGATAATGATAATGATTACTGGGGATAACAAAATAATCGCAATTTGTTATAATGATCCTTAAGGAAAGTGATCGTAGTTACATAATATGTTTCGTTCTAGTTGAACTTTTATAGTGTTTAACTAGTACTCTGAATAAACACATACACAACACACTCCACATACAGATAACAACCACACTACTATTAAGACTGATGATAGTGATAAAATAATGATGATACATTAAGTAGTACTAAAAACTACTACTATGGATAATTATAATTATAATGATGATTAGAAATGATAATAAAGTGATAATAATGAATGATATTGAGGCAATAATCATAAGGTAAATTAGAATTGAATAATTTTTTATGATTTGATACAAATAAAGTGATGGCACATCGAATAATCTATAAAGACTAAGGCAAGTTATCTCTTAATCAGTGTTACAGCCCTTGGTATTTTCATAATTAATATTTATTTTTTTATTAGTACCTAAATATACAAATAATGGCTCAACTTTTCTGATAATGATGTTTTGTAATATCCTAGTGTTATTTATACAACCTATTCATAACAAATGCCATATCATCTTTCTTTGTAAATATCTAGAAGTTAGATCGTTATAATTAGAGAGAAGGATAATGAGAGAGAGAGAGAGAGAGATGAGAAAGAGAGAGAGAGAGAGAGAGAGAGAAATACGAGAAAGAGAAGAGATAGAGAGAGAGAGAGAGAGATGGAGATAGATAGATAGTCGAAACATATAAAAAATATATATATAAAAAATATATATAATAAAAATATATATAATAGAGAGAGGAGAGATAGAGAGAGAGAGAGAGAGAGAGGAGAGAGAGACAGAGAGAGAGAGAGAAAGAGAGAGAGAGAGAGAAACGAACAGAAAGAGATTAAAAAAAAAAGGAAAGTGAAAAAGAAAATCAATAAATACACAATACAAGCCCTTGGATTCGTGTGATTACACTCTGCAAATAAAATGGCTTTCTGCAAACATCGCTATGCTATTCACGCCCAGGGTTTCTACAGTCTTTGTCACCTTCCGTTACGTCAGGAAGAGAAATGCACGAATATTACCATTCCGCTATTGGACTTCAGTGTGTGCAGCCTGTTAGGTATTAGCAATTGATATTATATTATCTTACAGTTGTAATATATTTTTTCTTATCATACTGATTCTAAGTGGAAATATTAGTCTATTTGGTAGGACTATTTGGACATATAAATTGAAGTTAATAACATCGTTTTTTTTTAGCGGATATTTTAAAGACAACAAAACTGAACAACCGGAGTATTAATTAAGGAAAATGATTCACAAAAGTTATATACATTGCGGATGAACTTTTAGCGGGATTCCGAACTTACGTCAAAACTTCTGATATCTCATTAATTAACGTAGAAAATTAAAATATATTCTCAGGTAGGCGAGGATACTATTTACTTTTTCAGTTTCATACTCTTCCCTTTCTTGTGAAATATTCTTTGTGAACGTGGAAAGGCAGAGTTCTGAGAGCGAATGTGAGCGAAAGGTGAATGGTTATGCCCGCCATTTCAATGGCCCATTCGTGGCTAATGTATTGCTGAAATCCATGAATACGGTGTATTCAGCATCAGTCTGTGGAAAAGATATCCATACATTCCACACACACATAGACACACATACACACACACGCAACAGTAGGACCGACAATCAGACACACACACACGCACACACACACACACATGAGTGGTGTGTAATAATATTATATATTTAAAAGTAAGAAATATCATATATATATATATAAATACAAATATATAAAGATTATATAAAAATAAAGGATTATATATATATATATATAAATATATATATATACAACACATGATGTGTTTATGTGTGTCCTGTGTTTTTGTGTTGTGTATTGTTGTGTGGGTGTATATATATATATATATAAATAATATAAATAATATATATAATATAAATTAATAAGAGGCAAATACATATAGTATTATATATATTAATAAATATACTAGTATATATATATATATATATCTATATATATATAATTATACACACACACACAATATATATTATATATATATATATATATGCAAATATAAAATATAGGTATATATAAATATAGAATATAAATATATTATAATATATATATAATTATATATATTATATACATATATACAACACGCCAAAAACATATACATTCAGTAGGTTTTGTGAACTATTGTGAACTATTCATCACTAATATTTTCTTTTATTTGGCGTTCATAAAGTAACCACAAACTTCCTAGAATGCATTGCCATAAATCTGAAGTATATGTCCTAGAAATACATTCATGTTACCATACACCACGAATTGAAAGCCAAACATACACAGTCATGCCAAATACGTTACCACTAATTCAAAGATAAACAGAGATTGCATAATTAGAAAATAAGTGCATGCAAAGATCCCGAACTAATGAAATTATATCCAATTTCGGATTTCGTTGCAACATTAACGTTGTAGATACAAAAAAGGTTTTTACGTTTAACTATTGTGGAAATTTACATTTATTTTGTCTGTCTGTTGCTTGCATGCTATTTCGGTTGCCAGGTTGATCAGTTCAAATAGAGGTTATATTGTGATATTACAAATATGTGAATGATAAGAAGCCATAACATTTATTATTGTTAAACGCAAAATAAAATGTATAGTATATACATAAATAAAAATAATATACATATAATATACACACCACAATACATTACATACATACACACACACCCACAAATAATAATTATAAATATGATTTTTTTTTTTTGTATCCTCTCTCAATCTCTCTCTCTCTTCTCTCTCCCTCTCTCTCTCTCTCGCTCGATCCGTCTCTCTCTCTCTCCTCTCCTCTATATATAATATATATATATCAAATATAAAAATAATATATATATAATATGAAATCTTATATATATACACACACACACACTCATAAAAATATATATTATTATATATATAAAAAAAATATAATATATACATATATATACATATATAAATATATATATATATAAAAATAATAATATATATTATATATATATATAAATATGTATATATAAATAGAAAAAATATATAAATACTATATAAATATAGTATATAAACATAAATATGTATAAATATGCATATATATATATAAATAAATATATAATATATATATAATATATATATATATATATATATATATAAATAATTATATAAGTATAGAATATATATATAGATATATATATATATATATATATATATAGATAGATTTTTTTTTTTTTTTTTGTTTTTTTTTTATTCTAATTGCCATGATTATTTTTTTTTTTCTTATTTTCTCTTACCTATTCTGTTTTTTCTTATTTGCAACTTCCATGAATAATTAAAACTAGAAGCAAACCACTGCCAGATGGAATCAGTTCACAGTCGCCCAGCAATCTGGAGTGTAAAATTGTATTCAGAGATTATTTTATCCGTGCGACAAAAACAACCAAACAAAAACAGCACTACTATGTTGACAATACTAACAAGGTCAGAAAGAAAGAAAACAATATATGTTTTTTCTTCTGTCATATTATTTACACAAAAAATTCTTTAACTGACACTCTTTTGCTTTTATCTTCGTCAGCAACTGAAAAAAAAATTCTGATGATGACAGTCGACCTCGAAGAAAGGTCAAAAGGCCCAAGCCATGTGGTCCACGAGTTTCTCATTGGGCTGTTCTTCTGAACGATGGCGGCACTGGCTCCTTGTGGGAAGCTGGGAGGTATGAAGCTTAATGATAAATTTTTTTTTTTATTATGGGGTTGTTGTGTGGATTGTAGGTGTGGATTGGGTGTGGGTAATATCATTGAAAAGTCGTTATCTTGTGTATGTAATCTTTATGCATTCCCCTATTTTCATTATGGAAGTGTTGTGATTATTGATAGTATCATATTATTATTATTATCATCATCATCAGTGCTATTAATAGGAGTAGCTCTATTATTATTAGCATTATTATATCATCATCAGGCATCATTACTGCCACTGCCTATATCGCAATTATCATTTCATCATTATTACATTAACAATGTGAATCCGTTTCCTGTACAAAGCTTTATTTAAAATTTTCTCCATACACTTAACCTATACAATTATCACATCTAAAACAAAGGAAACCCAATCCTCCGCCCCTCTACCAAGCCAGGGTTGAAGGAGTGAAAGATGTACGCCCTAAAGAGAGAGAATGAAAGTTCCAAGCACAGAGGTGTTCCTTCGGTACATACTGTACAGGGAATCGACCCCCTCTCGCTGCTTTACCCGTGTGCTACCTGTTCAGGTGATAGCATATTCAGCATATTTTTTTTGTCTTGATTTTGGGGATTTTTTTTTTTTTGTCTGGGAACTTTATTAAAAAAAATGGATGCATTGGACTTTTGGATTCTCTGATTTGTCGTGTGGTTATTGTTTAGTACTACGTGATATGTGTGTGGGTGTGTGTATACAGACTATATTTCCTGATTATCCGCTCTTTCTTTATACGTTTTCCTTTCCTATCTAACTATCTAAATGAGAGAGGGAAGGTGAGAAGAGAGAGAGAGAGAGAGAGAGAGAGAGAGAGAGAGAGAGAGAGAGAAGAGAGATAGAGAGAGAGAGAGATAGAGAGCGAGAGAAATCGGAGAGAGAGAGAGAGAGAGAGAGGGAGAGAAGAAATAAAGAGAGAAAGGGACAGAGAACAGAGAGAAAAATTCATCCCTTTCCTTATTGATTTCACCCCTCTAATCTCTGCCTCTTTACTCATCCACACGTTACATCATCACACTAGCTGGAGAGGTCATGACCTAACACCACACTTCTCCTATCTAACAAGTGATGCCGACTCTAATCGCCTTCTGATTGGTAAGCTTCCAGAACTACGAAGGTCAATTAAGATGGTCTTAAGAACTCAGTTCGTCTTTTTTTGTGTCCCAAAATTGTGTTAATTTGTGTTGTGCTCTATGGATGGTGATAATATTCTAGCTCGATAATTAATTAATATGTAATGAATTGGCAATGGGATTGCTTGAGATTCATACACTGAAAAATAAAAACTATGAATAGATACAGTTTCCAAATATACGAACAGTTGTGACATGCAAAATTGTGTACTTGTACATAGAAGTTAAAGGAAATATGTAAGTATATGTATAGATATATATCTATAGAATAAAATACATAATAAAAAAATAAAGTATAATATATATAGAAATATATATATATATATATAGATATATATATATGAGAGTGGGTTTGTGTGTGTGTTTGTGTCTACAACACACACACACATTTATATATACGTACATACGTACAAACACACGACACCACACACACTCAGCAATGGGGATACACACATTTGTATATGAGTACATACATAACAAATATATATACATCCGTGCACGTTTTTAACTGGAAACGAGCTCTACTGATTTGAAAGCCTACATGCCATGGCAAAGTTCAAGCTCAAGTTAAGGGTAAATTCGAGTGTTCCAGAGATGTTGACCTCACCTGTGACACCGGGTTGGACAGCGAGTCCACTACACCATCTTCCGACAGGGCCAGTGAGTTTAAGGCCCATTGTGAATATGGTATCGATTTTCATCATGATTTGGTCGATAGACAGTAAATTTGTATAAATAAATATATATGTAAATATATATAGTATATATATTATATATATAAATTATATATATAAAAAATATATATATAATTTAGGTATATAAAAATATATTATGATCTAATGTATTGTGTATAAATACAATACATATACACAACACAAATATCAAGTATATATCTATATATATATATAGTAATATATAAATATAGTAATATATACTATATATATATTTATAGTAGACACACACACACACAAACAATAGGTATATGGAATATATATATAAACATATATATTAGGTATATAATATATATATATATTATATATAGTTAGTAAATAGAATTATATATACATAATATATATATATAAATAAAATAGTAGATAGATTATATATTATATGATATATATATATATAAGTATAAAGATACATGTATACATCTATGTATTTATAAATCAACGATAGTATATGTTAATCATTATTATAAGATTTATGTATTTATATATCACACACCACACACACACACACAGCACACCACAAACACACAACAACAGCACACACACACATAGTATATAAATATTATAGTATAATATATTATATATAATATAAAGGATATTAAATATATATATAAATCTATATATGATATAAATATATATATATATATTATATATTATGATATATATATATATATATGTGTGTGTTTGTGTGTGAGTTGGTTGTGTGGTGATGTGTGGGTGTGTGTGTGTGAGAATAAAAAAGAAATATATACACGCAATAATGCTATGTGTTAAACCGCCACTTTTAGGGCCAAGAACCTACCTTCTTTGGTCTGAGCAATTCATTACCCTCGTTTTCTAAATTACTCTTTCACGAATCCAGCCGTATACTTTGAGACATTCTTAGCGTGTAGTGTCTTGTGTCATGTCCATGGTCGAAAATATCGTGTTCATTTCTCGCAGCATTGGTTATTCTACAATACAAAAACGTGCATGTCAGTTGTCAGTTGCTTCATGTTTACCAACGTTCCAGAAGTTATTTTATTTTCGGACGGAATGAACACCGTGCATACGACAAATTCCATAATTTGAAACATACAGTCACAGGTAGCACAAAACAAAAGATAGTTCAATAGTGTTATAAATCATATGTTGTACATGTGTTTGAGCTTTGTTAAAGAATTGACAATCATGTTCACTAACGCACAGTAATTTTAGTCTCGACGTTACATCAAAACAAACGTATGAGAGGGATCGTGTGTTTTGATGCATAATAGGAGTCCTTTAATTATTTGTGGATCATACTTGGTGAATAAATGCGTAAATTCCTATAATAGATATCATACATGAAGATATAATGTATACATTTTCAATAAATCACATAATCTAATTATATGTTCCCGATCTCTGTTACCATTCATGTAACTTCACTCTCCTTCGAAAATTCCGCCAAGAGGTAAACAAACCAAAATCATCAGAGAATCCACGTTTTTCGAAAGATTTTAAATTCAAGTCTAGGACTAAAATAACGCTAGATGTGTGTAGATCCAACCTATATATTAATTTCCAATGCGCAAAAGAAGTATT
>NW_028234431.1:35089463-35096339 GCF_977035675.1 Penaeus japonicus | reverse complement strand
TAACGAAAATCAGCCGCATTTAACTGTAATTCCATTTCATATCAGAATGGCTCTAACGTGTATTTTTTTTTCAGGATTCGTATATATTACCTGCATATTTTTTCTTGCACCTTTTTTCTGTAATTGTATTTTTTCAATTCTTAATTTATATCTAATATCTAATATATTATTTTGTTATTTATTTTTAATATGCCTTTTAAGTCAATTTTTTTCAGGATTGTAAATAGTTGTATTTTTTTTTTTCCTTGCCACTTTTTTTTCTCGCAATTCCTTTTTTCCTTTTAATAATAACGAAAATCAGCGCCTTTGAACTGTAATCCATTTCAGTCTTTTTCCATAAGAACGGCTCTATCCGGTGTATTTTTTTTTCAGGAGCGTATATATTACTTGCATTTTTTTTCTTGCAGCTTTTTTCTCGAATTGCTTTTTTTTCACTTCCATTTTCTAATATCTAATATATATTAATATTTTAATATGTATTTTAATATGCTTTTAAAAAGCCATTTTTTTTTTCTTCTCAGTGATCGCATTATATTTAAGCATTTTTTTTCAGGATCGTTTATATTGCATTTTTTTTTCTTGTACCTTTTTTTTCGCGATTCCTTGTTCCTTTCATATAAAGAAAAGCACATCGCGTTTAACTGTAATCCGTTTCATTATCAAATGGCTCTAACGGTTAATTTATTTTATTTTTTTCAGGAATCGTATTTTTTTTTCCCTTGCACCTTTTTTCTTGAAATTGTTTTTTTTCAATTCCTTATATATATTTGAATATGTATTTTAATATGCCTTTTAAGCAATTTCTTTCAGATTGTATATATTGTATTTTTTTTTTCTCGCAATTCCTTGTTTCCTTTAATATAACTAAAATCAGCGCATTTAACTGTAATCTATTTCATTGTTCAGAACGGCTCTTTCGTGTATTTTTTCAGGTTCGTATATATACTTGCTTTTTTTCTTGCACCATTTTTTCTCGGTAAGTTGCCTGAGCATTTTTTTTCACCTTTCCATTATTATAATACTTAATATATAATATATATTTGCATATGTATTTTTAAATATCCATTTAAGCATTTTTTTTCTTCTCAGGATCTGCATATATTTAAGATTTTTTTTCAGGATCGTTTATATTGCATTTTTTTTTCTTGTACCTTTTTTTTTATTCGCAATTCCTTTTTTCCTTTCATATAACGAAAATCATCGCGTTTAACTGTAATCCGTTTCGATTATCAGAATGGCGCTAACGTGTATTTTATTTTATTTTTTTTTCAGGATCGTATTTTTTTTTTCTTGCAACCTTTTTTCTCTTGCAATTGTTTTTTTTCCAATTCCTTTATTCTAATTTTTAATATATATATATATTTTAATATGCATTTCATATGTATTTTAAGATTTTTTTCAGGAACGGGTATATTACTTTTTTTTTCTTAACTTTTCTTCTCGCCAATTCCTTTTTTCCTTTAATATACGAAAATCAGCGCATTTAATGTAATCGTTTCATTATCAGAATGACTACTAAGTGCATTTTTTTCAGGATAGTATATATTACTGCATTATTTTTTTCTTGTACCTTTTTTTCTTCGTAATTGTATTTTTTCAATTCCTTAATTCTAATATCTAATATCTAATATATATTTGAGATGTAATTTTTATATGCCTTTTAACAATTTTTTTCAGATTTGTTGTATATATTGTATTTTTTTTCTTGGCACTTTATATTCTCGCAATTCCTTTTTCCTTTAATATAACAAAATCAGCGCATTTTACTGTAATCCATTCATTTTCAGAACGGCTCATCGTGATTTTTTTTTTCAGGATCGTAAAATTACTTGCATTTTTTTTTCTTGCACCTTTTTTCTCGATGCTTTTTTTTTTTCACTTCCATTATTCTAATATCTTATATATAATATAATATTTTAATATGTATTTTTATATACTTTTAAGCCATTTTTTTTCTTCTCAGACGTATAAATTTAAGCATTTTTTTTTTCATAGGATCGTATATATTGCATTTTTTTTTCTTGTACCTTTTTTCTCGCAATTCCTTTTTTCCTTTCATGATAACGCAAACATCGCGTTTAACTGTAATCCGTTTCATTATCAAATGGCCACTAACGTGTAGTTTTATTTTATTTTTTTCAGGATCGTATTTTTTTTCACTTGCACCTTTTTTCTTGCAATTGTATTTTTTCAATTCCTTTTTAGATTTGGAATATATATTTTAATATGCAAATTTTTCAAATTTTTTTTTTTTGGGACCCCCCTTTCTTGCAATTTTTTTTTAATTCCTTTTTTAATATTTTTCTATATGCATTTTAAATATTTTTTTTCTTTTTTTTTTTCCCCTTCTTAAAACTAATAATTAAAAAATATTATTTTTTTAAAAGATTTTAAGCATTTTTTTTTTCAAAGGTTTATATTGTTGCATTTTTTTCTTGCCCCTTTTTTTCGCAATTGCTTTTTTTATTCCTTTATTTAAAGTCTAACAAACTAAAATAATTTTAAAATGTTTTTTAATGTGCATTTTAAGCATTGTTTTTTTCAGGATCATAAATATTGCATTATTTTTTCTTGCACCTTTTTTCTTGCAATTGCGTTTTCCTTTAATATAACGAAAATCAGCGCATTAACTGGTATTCCGTTTCATTATCGAATGGCTCTAACGTGTATTCTATTTTATATACTTCTTTTGTTAGATCGCGTAAATATATCAAAATAGATTTTTTATTTTCGTGCACCTTTTTTCTCCAATTGCTTTTTCTTTCCAATTTTCTATTCTATTAACTAATATATATATAGACTATTTTAATATGTATTTTTAATAATCATTTTAGCATTTTTTCAGATCGAATATATTTTACATATTTTTTTCTTGCATCTTTTATTCTCGCAATTGTTTTTTTTTTCCAATTCCTTTAATCCTAAATCAAATATATAATATATATTTTATGATGCATTTTCAATATGTATTTTAAGCATTTTTTCAGGATCGTGACTATTACTTTTTTTTTCTTGTACCATTACCTCTGCAAATGTCTTTTTCCTTTAATATAACGAAAATCTCGCATTTTAACTGTATTCCTTCATTTTCAGAACGGCTCTATCATGTATTTTTTTTTCAGATCATATACATTACATGCATTTTTTTTTTTTTCTTGCAACCTTTTTCTCGAAGTTGCCCATTTTTCACTTCCATATTCAAATATCCTAGATATATAATATAAATTTTAATATGATATTTTAGAAATAGCCTTTTAAGTCATTTATTTTTGTTCTCCAGGATCGTATAGTTTAAGCATTTTTTTATCAGGATCGTATATATTGCATGTTTTTTTTTCTTGTACCTTGTTTGTTCTCGCAATGGATTTCCTATTTCCTTCATATAACGAAAAATCAATCGCGTTTTAACTGTAATTCCCGTTTTATTAACAGAATGGCTCTAACTTGTATTTTATTTAATATTTTTAGATCGTATTTTTTTTTTCTTGCACCTTTTTTTCTTGCAATTGTTTTTTTTTTTTTAATTCCTTTATTTAATTAAATATGTATTTTAATATGCATATTAAGCAATATTTTTTATGGCACCTTCTTCTGCAATTTTTTTTTCAATTCCTTTATTTCTAATATCTATCTATATGCATTTTAAGTATTTTTTTTTTCTTTTCTTTTTTTTCAATTTTTCATTATTCTAATATTAATAATGATAATATATTTTTTAATATGCATTTTAAGCCTTTTTTTTTTCAGATTATATATGTTGCATTTTCTTTCTTGCACCGTTTTTTCCTCGGCAATTGTTTTTTTCAATTCCTTTATTCTAATGTCTACATCTATATATATTTCAATATGTATTTTAATGTGCATTTTAGCTTTTTTTTCAGGATCCATAAATAATTGCATTTTTTTCTTGGCAACCTTTTTTCTCGCAATTGCGTTTTCCTTTTAATATAACGGAAATCAGCGCATTTAACTGTAATCCGTTCATTATCAAATGGGCTCTAACGTGTATTCTATTTATTATATAACTCTTTTTCAGGATCGTATAAATTTAAAAAGAATTTTTGTTTTTCGGTGCACCTTTTTTCTCGCAATTGCTGTTCTTTCACATTTTTCTATCTAATATCTAATATATATATATTTTAATATGTATTTTTAATAATCATTTTTAAGCATTTTTTTTCAGGATCGTATATATTATTTAAATATTTTTCTAGCTCTTTTTTCTAGCAATTGTTTTTTTTCCAATTCCTTTTTTAAAAAACTAATATATATATATAGTTTAATACTGCCATTTCAATACGTATTTTAAGCATTTTTTTTCAGGATCGTGTATATTACTTTTTTTTTCTTGCACTTTTCTGCTTCGCAAATGCCTTTTTCCTTTAATATAGAAAATCAGCGATTTAACTGTAATCCATATTCAATTATCGGAATGGCTTAACGTGCTTTTTTTTTTTCAGGATCGTATATTTTACTGTTATTTTTTCTTGCTCTTTTTTCTCGTTAATTGTATTTTGTCAATTCCTTACTTCTAATATCTAATATCTACTATATAATTTGATATGTATTTTATATATGGCCTTTAAGCAATTTTTTCAGGATTGTATATTTTGTATTTTTTTTTCTTGCACTTTTTTTTCTTTAATTCCTTTTTTCCTTTAATTAACGAAATTCAGCGCATCATTTAACTGTAATCCATATCATTTTCAGAACGGCTCTATGTGTATTTGTTTTCAGGATCGTATATAATTAATTGCATTTTTTTTTCTTGCACCTTTTTTTCTCGGAATTGCTTTTTTTTTCACTTTCCATTATTCTAATATCTAATATATAAATATAATTTTAATATGTATTTTTAATATGCCATTAAGCATTTTTTTTTTTTCTTCTGTGGATCGTATTATTTGGAAGCATTTTTTTTCAGGATCATATTATTGCAATTTTTTTTTTCTTATACCTTTTTTCTCGCAATTCCTTTTTCCTTTTCATGTATAACGAAAATCATCGCGTTTAACTTATTCGTTGCATTATCAGAATGGCTCTAACGTGTATTTTATTTTTATGTTTTTCAGGATCGTATTTTTTTTTCTTGCATCTTTTTTCTTGCCAATTGTTTTTTTTCAATTCCTTTATATATTTTAAGATGTATTTGATATGCATTTTAAGCAATTTTTTTTTTTATGGACTTCTTTCTTGCAATTTTTTATTCAATTATTTATTCTAATATCTTATCTATATGCATTTTAAGTTATTTTTTTTTCTTTTCTTTTTTTCAGTTTCATTATTATAAGATTTAATAATATATATATTTTTTAATATGCATTTTAAGCATTTTTTTTTTCCGGTATATATGTTGCAATTATTTTATTGCACCTTTTTTCTCGCAATTGCTTGTTTTCAATTACTTTATTTTAATGTCAACATCTAATATATATTTTAATATGTATTTTATTGTGCATTTTAGACATTTTTTTTTCAGGATCATATATATTGCATTTTTTTTTCTTGCACCTTTTTCTTGCAATTGCGTTTTCCTTTAATATATACGGAAAATCAGCGCATGTAACTGTTCCGTTTCATTATCAGAAGGGCTATAACGTGTATTCTATTTTATATATCTCTTTTTTTTGGATCGTATTATCAAATAGATTTTATTTTCGTGCACCTTTTTTCTCGCAATTGCTTTTCTTCAATTTTTATTCTAATATCTAATAATATTATATATTTTAATATGTATTTTTATAATCATGTAAGCATTTTTTTTCAGGATCGTATATATTATTTACATATTTTTTCTTGCATCTTTTTTCTCGCAATTGTTTTTTTTTCCTATCTGTATTCTAATATCTAATATATAATTATATTTTTATATGCATTTCAATATGTATTTTAAGATTTTTTCAGGAATGTGTATATTACTTTTTTTTTCTTTCACCTTTTCTTTCGCAATTCCTTTTTCCTTTATATAACAAAATCAGCGCATTTAAACTGTATTCATTTCTTATCAGAATGGCTCTAACGTGCATTTTTTTTCAGGATCTATTATTACCTGCATTATTTTTTTTGCACTTTTTTCTCGTGATTGTATTTTTTCAATTCCTTAATTCTTATATTCTAATTTCTAATATATATTTTGATATGATTTTAATATGCCTTTTAAGCAATTTTTTTTCAGGCTTGATATATATTGTTTTTTTTTTTCTTGCATTTTTTTTTTCGCAATTCTTTTTCCTTTATATAACGAAAATCAGCGCATTTAACTGTAATCCATTTCTATTTGAGAATGCCTCTATCGTGTTTTTTTTATTTTTTCAGGATCTATATATTACTTGCCAATTTTTTTCTGACTCTTTTCTCGGGATTAATTTGCTTTTTTTTTCACTTCCCATTATTCTATATATATATATTATAATGTATATTTAATATGTATTTTTAATATGCCTTTTAAGCATTTATTTTTCTCTCTCAGGATCGTATTATTTGAAGCATTTTTTTTCAGGATCGTAATATTGCTTTTTTTTTTCTTGTACCTTTTTTCTCTCAATTACCTTTTTCCTTTCATATAACGAAAATCATCAGTTTTAACTGTAATCCGATTCATATCAGAATGGCTCTAAGTGTATTTTATTTTAATTTTTTTCAGGATCGTATTTTTTTTTCTTGCACTTTTTTCTTGCAATAGGTTTTTTTTTCAATTCCTTTATATATTTGGATATGTATTTTTAATATGCTTTTACGCAATTAATTATGGCACCTTCTTTCTTGCATTTTTTTTTAATTCCTTTATTCTAGTATCTTTCTATATGCATTTTTAAGTATGTTTTTTTCTTTTCTTTTTTTCAGTTTCTTTATTCTAATATCTAATATATATATATT
>NW_028234431.1:35059265-35089363 GCF_977035675.1 Penaeus japonicus | reverse complement strand
GCTCTAACGTGTATTTTATTTTATTTTTTTCAGGATCGTATTTTTTTTTCTTGCACCTTTTTTCTTGCAATTATTTTTTTTCAATTCCTTTATATATTTTAATATGTATTTTAATATGCATTTTAAGCAATTTTTTATAGCACCTTCTTTCTTGCATTTTTTTTTTTCAATTCCTTTATTCTAATATCTATCTATATGCATTTCGAGTATTTTTTTTTCTTTTCTTTTTTTCAATTTCTTTATTCTAATATTTAAGATATAATATATTTTTTAATATGCATTTTAAGCATTTTTTTTTTCAGGATCATATATGTTGCATTTTTTTCTTGCACCTTTTTTCTCGCAATTGCTTTTTTTCAATTCCTTTATTCTAATGTCTAACATCTAATATATATTTCAATATGTATTTTAATGTGCATTTTAAGCATTTTTTTTTCTGGATCATATATATTGCATTTTTTTTCTTGCACCTTTTTTCTCGCAATTGCGTTTTCCTTTAATTTAACGAAAATCAGCGGATTTAACTGTAATCCGTTTCATTATCAGAATGGCTCTAACGTGTATTCTATTTTATATATCTCTTTTTCAGGATCGTATATATGAAATAGATTTTTTTTTCGTGCACCTTTTTTCTCGCAATTGCTTTTCTTTCAATTTTCTATTCTAATATCTAATATATATATATATTTTAATATGTATTTTTAATAATCATTTTAAGCATTTTTTTCAGGATCGTATTTTTTCTTGCATCTTTTTTCTCGCAATATTTTTTTTTTCCAATTCCTTCATTCTAATATCTAATATATAAAATATTTTTAATATGCATTTCAATATGTATTTTAAGCATTTTTTTCAGGATCGTGTATATTACTTTTTTTTTCTTGCACCTTTTCTTCTCGCAATTCCTTTTTCCTTTAATATAATGAAAATCAGCGAATTTAACTGTAATCCATTTCATTATCAGAATGGCTCTAACGTGCATTTTTTTTTTCAGGATCGTATATATTACCTGCATATTTTTTCTTGCACCTTTTTTGTCGTAATTGTATTTTTTCAATTCCTTAATTCTAATATCTAATATCTAATATATATTTTGATATGTATTTTAATATGCCTTTTAAGCAATTTTTTTCAGGATTGTATATATTGTATTTTTTTTCTTGCACTTTTTTTTCTCGCAATTCCTTTTTCCTTTAATATAACGAAAATCAGCGCATTTAACTGTAATCCATTTCATTTTCAGAACGGCTCTATCGTGTATTTTTTTTCAGGATCGTATATATTACTTGCATTTTTTTCTTGCACCTTTTTTCTCGGAATTGCTTTTTTTCACTTCCATTATTCTAATATCTAATATATAATATATATTTTAATATGTATTTTTAATATGCCTTTTAAGCATTTTTTTTTTTCTTCTCAGGATCGTATAGATTTTAAGCATTTTTTTTCAGGATCGTATATATTGCATTTTTTTTTTCTTGTACCTTTTTTCTCGCAATTCCTTTTTCCTTTCATATAACGAAAATCATCGCGTTTAACTGTAATCCGTTTCATTATCAGAATGGCTCTAACGTGTATTTTATTTTATTTTTTTCAGGATCGTATTTTTTTTTTCTTGCACCTTTTTTCTTGCAATTGTTTTTTTTTCAATTCCTTTATATATTTTAATATGTATTTTAATATGCATTTTAAGCAATTTTTTTTTATGGCACCTTCTTTCTTGCAATTTTTTTTTTTCAATTCCTTTATTCTAATATCTATCTATATGCATTTTAAGTATTTTTTTTTCTTTTCTTTTTTTTCAATTTCTTTATTCTAATGTTTAATATATAATATATTTTTTAATATGCATTTTATGCATTTTTTTTTTTCAGGATCATATATGTTGCATTTTTTTTCTTGCACCTTTTTTCTCGCAATTGCTTTTTTTCAATTCCTTTATTCTAATGTGTAACATCTAATATATATTTCAATATGTATTCTAATGTGCATTTTAAGCATTTTTTTTTCAGGATCATATATATTGCATTTTTTTTCTTGCACCTTTTTTCTCGCAATTGCGTTTTCCTTTAATATAACGAAAATCAGCGCATTTAACTGTAATCCGTTTCATTATCAGAATGGCTCTAACGTGTATTCTATTTTATATATCTCTTTTTCAGGATCGTATATATCAAATAGATTTTTTTTTTCGTGCACCTTTTTTCTCGCAATTGCTTTTCTTTCAATTTTCTATTCTAATATCTAATATATATATATATTTTAATATGTATTTTTAATAATCATTTTAAGCATTTTTTTCAGGATCGTATATATTATTTACATATTTTTTCTTGCATCTTTTTTCTCGCAATTGTTTTTTTTTCCAATTCCTTTATTCTAATATCTAATATATAATATATATTTTAATATGCATTTCAATATGTATTTTAAGCATTTTTTCAGGATCGTGTATATTACTTTTTTTTTCTTGCACCTTTTCTTCTCGCAATTCCTTTTTCCTTTAATATAACGAAAATCAGCGCATTTAACTGTAATCCATTTCATTATCAGAATGGCTCTAACGTGCATTTTTTTTTCAGGATCGTATATATTACCTGCATATTTTTTCTTGCACCGTTTTTCTCGTAATTGTATTTTTTCAATTCCTTAATTCTAATATCTAATATCTAATATATATTTTGATATGTATTTTAATATGCCTTTTAAGCAATTTTTTTCAGGATTGTATATATTGTATTTTTTTTCTTGCACTTTTTTTTCTCGCAATTCCTTTTTCCTTTAATATAACGAAAATCAGCGCATTTAACTGTAATCCATTTAATTTTTGAGAACGGCTCTATCGTGTATTTTTTTTCAGGATCGTATATATTACTTGCATTTTTTTTCTTGCACCTTTCTTCTCGGAATTGCTTTTTTTTCACTTCCATTATTCTAATATCTAATATATAATATATATTTTAATATGTATTTTTAATATGCCTTTTAAACATTTTTTTTTTTTCTTCTCAGGATTGTATAGATTTTAAGCATTTTTTTTCAGGATCGTATATATTGCATTTTTTTTTCTTGTACCTTTTTTCTCGCAATTCCTTTTTCCTTTCATATAACGAAAATCATCGCGTTTAACTGTAATCCGTTTCATTATCAGAATGGCTCTAACGTGTATTTTATTTTATTTTTTTCAGGATCGTATTTTTTTTTCTTGCACCTTTTTTCTTGCAATTGTTTTTTTTTCAATTCCTTTATATATTTTAATATGTATTTTAATATGCATTTTAAGGAATTTTTTTTATGGCACCTTCTTTCTTGCATTTTTTTTTTTCAATTCCTTTATTCTAATTGTAGTAGTGCAGGACGCCCTATACCCGTGGCGAATAGGCGTAGTGCCGTTGAATACCAAATAGACGTCCTGCCTACCACTAAATGTAGTGTGCAGATATACTTAATGACAGTGCAATGGCTCAATGCCAAATGAGTATAATATGGAGATGTGTGATGATGAGTATATGCATAGAATTAGCCCGCTTGGCACGTCACTCTTCCTTTGCTGCCACCACCCAGTTATACGTCTGGGAACGTCATGTGTGTGTGGGGGTGTAAGAATCGTGTGCAAGAGAGTGTAAGGGAAAAACAGGAGTGTGGGCGTGGATGTATGTGTATATAATATGCGTGTATGAAAGTGGTTTGGTAGCGTGCGAACCGAGGGGGCGTGGTGGCTGTATGAGATGTGTGAATGTATGAACGAATAACTGAACGAATGTGTGAGTGAGTAAACAGTTGAGAGACTGCGTGCTTAAACCGACTCTATGTGTACTAATTATTCATATATGTGCGAGTCTTCAGAGTAATCAACATGTAGCTGGAGATTTCAACCATAGGTAAATAGTAATCCTAGAGTCCATCATCTGAGGCGACTTCAACTCTCAGGTAAGTAGTAATCCAAACCTTTAAAAACAGTGAAACCAGCTTCCAGCTAAGTACATAAGTTTCTTCTGTGACCAAGTTTCTTTTTAATAATTTATAAATCAATAGGCCAGGAGTATACCCATCGCTCATTCACATATACTGGTGCAATAGATTTAATTTGATAATTATTTTAACGTATGCTCAACCTGCCAGTATTATCAAGATAGAGTTGTATTATTATACTATTGTTAATATCTTTTTTCTTTTCCAGATACAGAATTCAAGTTAATCTTTATATTCGGATAAAATATTTGAATAATTCTCTTCAGATGGAAAGCTGAAATTGATCTCTTCGTTTCAAATACAATATTCAGATTAATACTTTTTTTTTCCAGTTTTAAGGTAAAGTATTTCGTATCCTCCTTCAGCCAAAGTATCCACAATGAGAAACAAATTAAAATGATTTAAAATGAATATACAAACTTTAAAATAATAATCATTCACTCGGTATTTAAAACATATGATTCAGAAACACTTCACAGGTAATTTCGTTTATTATGTGCAGAAATACCGTAATCATTAAATAACAGAATAATTGACATACATGTAAAAATAAATGAACTTTATAGTTGTTGGCCTTTGCTCCACAGACGTTCACTCTTAGACACCGTTCAAGATGTGACATATATATACATAGAAATATCCGATGGTATACAAACAGTAGCAAAAGGGACCTTAACTAACACAATAAAAATAGATAGATAGCGAAACGAATCAACTTAGAAAATCGGGGTTGATGTCGCCCCAATAAAATTAATCTAAAATGGATGTGGAGGCGGAAATACCGGAATGATACTAGGCAATATCCTAAAGACTGAATATAGATTAACTTAATAATTGTACTAAAATAACTGCGTATAGGGGCAAGCAGTTATAAACAATTAAAAGAAACGAATTATTAGCTTGACTAATATAAATGAAATATGGCGAATTGACGCAGTCACATAGATGACACCACAATATATAGTTTTCTGCAGAATTTAGTCACGAATAAAGTAAAAAAAAAAGGCACTTTGTCTATGTTATACCTGGCGTTAATTTTGATGCAATAATCACCACTCTCGACCTGAATTTCACAACTGTACACGACCAATAACTTATCTGGTTGCTGAACGAGATGGAAAAATCAGCCAGGGTACTCGAAGAGAGAGAACAGAGTTAACAAAGGCTGGAAGCGGGCCGCGCTGGAAGCCCACGTGGCAGCTCTTATATACAGAGCTTTCGAGTTATCTTAAAATACTACGTAAAGGTAAATAAACACGTAAAATAACTAAAAATGAAATACTGTTCTTAAAATGGAATTAGTGAAAAATAAAAATGACTCTTAAAACGCAGAGGTAAAAGAATTAACGAAAATAAAAACAAACCCGAATGTAAACAAAAGAATGTCGGGAATAAAATACGCTAAAAAGGCGTAAAAGCTCTTAAAACTGAAAAAAATAAGTAAAAATGCAAAACCGATTAAACGTCTAAAGATGCTGCTGCTTAAGAAACAACCTCCCGACCTTCTTTATGCAATAAAAGCTCGAATGTTCTGTGTACAAAAGATTACGTATTGCAGTGTCATCAACACAAATATATACCCTAGCATTTGAAATGAAAACTCCTTACATCCTAAAAACATTGATAAACATTTATAAGATGACGATGCGGCGCGACAACGCGATTTACGTCGTAGAAGAGCAGATAGAAGTGCAGCGAATGATTCTGGTGGCATCTGGAAACTGCAACTAATGTTTATATTCATCTTTTCAGGCCAGGGGATGCTGGAATGGCCTGATATCGTTCCAGGTTGATAAGGCATCCACTTGTCATGCTGCTACGTCGACCCGGAAGCAGCGAGATGATGAAGCGGCGCCAGAGTCGTATCTAACGTCACTCGATGTCGCCAAAGGGGTTGCCAGGGGTCACTGGTGTTTCAATATTGCTTCCTCGCTCAAGATACGTTCCTGCAAAGTCATGGCGTTCAATTTCAATCTTAATTGAGGCAGGGCGCACCTTTATGTAACGTAATCGAGGGCGATTGCGCATGGACGGCGCCGTCGACCGCGACAACTCCTCCACCACGGCGTCGGGTAAATGAAGGGTAAGCTGGTGAAAGGAATAGCAGGTGAGGAACGCCAGCCTGGTTCCAATTTTGCTGCTTGACTAGAGTCTCGGCCTATGCCCTGCGAGAAGGAGTACAGTATGAATATTAGGGTTTACAAGATGGTCATATGCATAATTAACGTGGTATAACAAAACAAACAGTGCCACGACCCAAAGAGAAAGGCAACGCCGAAAAATCAACCCCAAAAATAATCATAAAATAAACAGAACACCAAAGGCCTCGAGACTCGCTCGTACCGTTTGCTAGGGTTGCAAATTTACTCCTGCCGTACCTGGATCCTCGTCACTACCTGGATCTGATGCGAAGATATCGTCATCTCGGGCGTATGGGTCATCGGGCATAAATTGAACCTCAGCACGTGCAATAAAGGCGCGAAGTCGATTAGCGTGCATCTTCATATCTCGAGTCCGGTCATCTGGGTGTTGGATGACGTAGGATGCCGGTCCTATCTTCTTTAGAACTCTCACGGGACCGATCCATCTAGGCGCGAGAGCAAGATTCCCACCATAGTTTGGTGTGCCACGTAGTAATACCAGATCACCTTCCTTAAACTCATGCTTACGGCGAGCTCGACGATTGTAGTCAGCAGCCCATCTTTCCCTTGCCTGTCTCGTCGCTGAGAGGGCTGTATTACGTGCCGTCTCCAAGTTCTGACGAAAAACTGGGGCCACATCCTCGTCCACTTCTTGCAAATTCGTACCAACGACTGGAAAGAAGAGATCTCGACCGGTAAGAAGGTATAACGGAGTATCACCTACACTGCGATGCACTGAAGTGTTAAGTGCAAACCGGACGTACGGCAGCAGATCATCCCAATCCTCTGGATGGTCCATATGAAGTGTAGCGAGAGCATCTTTCACCACTCGGTTGACTCTCTCTACCATACCATTAGCCTGGGGGTGGTATGCTGTAGAATACATCGTTTTAGTCTTCATAATTTCACACACCCTCTGAAATAACGTATTTTTAAATTCTCGGCCGTTATCTGATAAGAGTACTTTGGGCGGCCCGAATAAAGTGATAAAATTGTTTATAAAAGCATCAGCTACAACCTCTGCATCCTTAGAAACTAGCGGAATCAATTGAACAAATCTGGTGAAATGGTCCACTATGACCAGCACAAATCTATTACCTTTATCCGAACTACCCAGATCCAACAAATCGGCAGAAACACGTTCCAAGGGAGCACTTACATCAGGCATATGCTGAAGCATAGCACGGCTAGCTAAACCCTTTCGTTGTTGACATGCTGCACAAGACAGTACGTATCGTCTAGTTTCAGCTAACATTCCAGGAAAATAGTATCGATCTCGTAGACGACAGTAAGTACGAAAGATATCTGGGTGTGCAGCTGTTGGATCATTATGAGCATACTCTAGGGCGTGTTCTCTTAGACTCCTAGGTATCACTAACTGACAAATCAGACGCTCTGGAAGCGTTCTAAGATGATACAAAACATCGTCCCTCAACTCAAATTCATCCAGAGGCAACGGAAGTCGTCTCCTGGGGAGCCTCTCTTCAGATAGGTACCCTATCAATTCACTCCACAAGGGGTCCCTGCGCTGTTCTGCCGCCACTCTCTGAGGATCCAAAAGTGGATTAGATTCCTGATTAATGGGATTAACATTCCTACTTAAGAGATCTGGGACGTTATGAGCACGCCCCGGTTTGTAACTAAGGACATAATCATAACACGAGAGCTCGTGACTCCAACGAGTCATCCGCGCAGATGCTGTGGGCTGCTGAAACACAGATACCAAAGGCCTATGATCAGTGAATATCAAGAACTTGCGACCATAAACATATGGGTGGAAATGACGTACCGCCTCCACCACGGCAAGAGCCTCTAAATCAACTGTGGCGTAATTCCTTTCTGCATCACGGAGCTTTCTCGAAAAATAAGCTACAGCATGAGGGGTGTCGTCATCCGCTTTCTGGATTAGACATGCACCAATTGCGACTCCAGAGGCATCTGTATGGACTTCAAAACTACGGGAAAAGTCAGGCTTCCTCAAGCAAGGAGCCGATGTCAACGCTTTCTTTAAAGTCTCAAACGATTCCTGTTCACTTTCCTTCCAACGAAATTTAACATCTTTACGAAGTAGGTGGGTGAGGGGAGCTGCTACTTGAGCATATTGTGGAATATGCTTCCTAAAAAATCCTGTAGCACCCAAAAACTGCCTAACCTGACGAGGGGTTCTAGGAAGTGACATTTTTGATATCGCTCTGACTTTCTCCGGGTCTGGAAGAATACCCTTGGGTGTTACCAAGTGACCCAAGAAGATAAAGGTGTCGACTGCAAAACGACACTTAGCCACATTCAGTCTGAATCCCGCCTGTGACAAAAGGTCCAATACCTCACTTAGGTGTTCAAGGTGCTCCTCGAATGAATTAAAATAAATCACTACGTCATCAAGGTATGCCAAAGCATGCTTACCTAATATTGGATTCAAGACGGCGGAAATGGCACGCTGGAAAGTGGACGGAGCCGTAGTAAGCCCAAATGGCATGCGCTTAAATTGAAACAAGCGAGCTCCGTCGCTGAATGCCGTCTTCGGACGGTCCTCGGGCGCGACTTCTATGGTCCAATATGCCGATTTAGCATCCAGCAAGGTATACCACTGGGTTCCCGCGAGTTCATCTATCGCCTGATCCATCCTGGGAATAGGGTAAGTATCGTTAGTAGTGATTTTATTCAGATGTCGATAATCAACACAGAATCTGGTTGAACCATCTTTCTTACGAACTAAAACAACGGGTGAAAGCCAAGGAGAGGAGGAATGCTCAATAATGCCGTCTTTTAACATTTGGTCGCACTCTGACCGTATGTGAGCTCGAGTGCTTTCAGGCAATCTCCACTGCTTAGTTCTAATGGGAACATCTGTGGTAGTATGTATATGATGCTGTAGATGAGGTAAGACTCCCATCGGAGCGTCAGCATCAAAAAGTGCAGAGTATTTCTCCAATAAGTGCAAGATCTCACCTCGTCTAATGGACGAAAGATGGTCTAATTCAGCTCGTGGAATCTCCATCATTGGGTCACCATCCTTACCAATAGTAGACACTTCAAACGAGCACTGTGGGAAAACGTCAAAGTCATTTGAAGAATAGCCAAAATCACCTAAGCCAAAAGAGTAATCAAAATCATCTTCAAAATCAGTAAAGTCAACATTGGAAGGATTGCTTACCTCCTGCACCACGCACTCAGGGTGAATCTGTTTGGTACCTAAATTGTCATTTCGATCTGTCGAGGGGTGCGCACGGGTATGAGAAGTGAAAACTTCTGTTACCGGAGACAAATTGGCCAACCTGAAACCTTGCTCAAGAACAACTGGCGTCCCATGATCATTGACCACCCAGACATGGCAACGTCCATCAGCTATGTGCACAACACTGTGTGGTATTAATACCTGCGCTGTCCTTCCCACGATTTCTGCCAGAGCTACGGAAGCATCTGTGACATCGCAAGGGATGAAACGACCGGCCTTCGGAGGGCATGTGATCGTATGAGCGCATTCTGCTGCCAAGGCCTCGGATGCGGCGTCACTTCGACGGCACGTAATAGGCAGGCGGTAGCGAGGCAGGGATACCAGGCCTAGGGAAGCAGTGTCGGTGTAGTAAACCGGTAGCTTAACCCTGTTAAAGAGAACATAGCTGTGAGCAGGTGAGTGATTAAAAATGAGCCGAAAATTGAACCGGCGGATAAAGTCTATGCCAATTAACATGTCTCCCGGGAAGTTAACATCATCATCCACAACATAAACCTGGTGACGGCACCTTACCCGATCTGAGATTTGGAAAGTTAGCATCGTTACCTCCCTTGTTTGAAAAATGGTACCTGCAGCACCTCGCAGCGGTCTCTCTGACGGTTGCGAGCTGAAATTAGGAAATTGTTTTAGAAAAGACTTTCTGATTAGAGTGACTTCACTACCACTATCAATGAAACATACCGTTTTGGTTTTATTAACTTGAAGCTCCACCAAAGGTCGTCCAGTTTTGACCTTATCTGAGATGGGAGCAGAGTCACTTACTGGCTTAGGATCTCTGTGGGTGATCGGTTGTGTTCGCACCGATGTTTGAGCGGTTGTTGACTTGCTGCGGCACTCGATCGCCTCGAAAAAAACAATTTGAAGCTAAATGACCTTGTCTGTTGCATCTTATGCAATGTACAGTAGCTCGTTGGGCTGCCCAACAATCACGAGTATCATGAGTGTCGATCCTATGAAAATTACAATACTGAGAAGGAGATACAGCTTGTTGCTTAGGGGTAGGTAAAATTCTATTACCCTGAAAATGAAAAGCTCTCTCCCTGGCAACCGAAGTAGTTTTCTCCCTTGAAGAGGAAGAAGGACGAGCACCTGCCATATCAAAGGTGACAGGGGGTTGCTCAACTTTTCCAGCATTGCATCGAAAATGCCAGAGTTTTTGGGCTGCTTCTACTAGTGTATACAAGGGCTTGTCTTCCGTGAGTATAAGCTTTTCACGGAGCCATGTGGGTAAACCTTCGAGAAATGTACGCCTCATTAGAACATCTCGGGCCCCTAATTCTGAGGAATAATCCCTAATCCCTTGGCATACAACCGTTTCAATGGACAAGAAGAAACCTCGGGGAGTCAGAGCACCAAGAGTATAACTATTTAAATGCTTAAGGAAATCTGTTGAGGAACACGTTCCACGCAACCTTAGCCTTAAAGCTTCTTTGAATTCTACCCAGGAAGAAATGTTATCAAAGATGGCTGAATTAACAATAGCATCCGCTGCCCCACGACAACTAGTGCGTGCCGCTCGAATCAACACAGTATCTGGTGCATATGGATGAGCATTTTCTACATGACGCAACCAGGTTTCTAATTCTTGGTTTCTACGGAGTGGTTGCGAGGCTGGAATCTCGGCTTTAAAATGAGGAATTGGCTCACGAATGGTTACAAGCTCTGACCTTGATAAAGCATCAGATGGATTAGAGGCAGGACGAATATTGTGATCTGAACTTGTGCTAGCACCTACATTAATTAGCCTAGACAAAGTCGTACACTGCTCTTGGACAGCGAGAAATTGCGTCTGGAGGGCCTCGTACTTCTGTGACAATTCCTCATACATGGTTAACCCAATAGTACCCCTTTGTTCTCCATCTATCAAAGTACTATTCCCTGTAAGCGGTTCAGTCGGATTGCTACCTGACGAATCCAAATGTTCATCTGTGTCTGTTTGCCTGTTCCTGGTCCGCTTACCCATTTTCAAGTTATGAATATGAATTTAAAGATTCGCGATCGGTTTTAGCTACAACTACTGACAACACACGTCTCTCGACCCTAATTAATTGAATGAATTAGGAGGTAACCACTAGATCGCATCCCACCGCTGGACACCAAATAAACAGGTGTAGTAGTGCGGGACGCCCTATACCCGTGGCGAATAGGCGTAGTACCGTTGAATACCAAATAGACGTCCTGCCTACCACTAAATGTAGTGTGCAGATATACTTAATGACAGTGCAATGGCTCAATGCCAAATGAGTATAATATGGAGATGTGTGATGATGAGTATATGCATAGAATTAGCCCGCTTGGCACGTCACTCTTCCTTTGCTGCCATCACCCAGTTATACGTCTGGGAACGTCATGTGTGTGTGGGGGTGTAAGAATCGTGTGCAAGAGAGTGTAAGGGAAAAACAGGAATGTGGGCGTGGATGTATGTGTGTATAATATGCGTGTATGAAAGTGGTTTGGTAGCGTGCGAACCGAGGGGGCGTGGTGGGTGTATGAGATGTGTGAATGTATGAACGAATAACTGAACGAATGTGTGAGTGAGTAAACAGTTGAGAGACTGCGTGCTTAAACCGACTCGATGTGTACTAATTATTCATATATGTGCGAGTCTTCAGAGTAATCAACATGTAGCTGGAGATTTCAACCATAGGTAAATAGTAATCCTAGAGTCCATCATCTGAGGCGACTTCAACTCTCAGGTAAGTAGTAATCCAAACCTTTAAAAACAATGAAACCAGCTTCCAGCTAAGTACATAAGTTTCTTCTGTGACCAAGTTTCTTTTTAATAATTTATAAATCAATAGGCCAGGAGTATACCCATCGCTCATTCACATATACTGGTGCAATAGATTTAATTTGATAATTATTTTAACGTATGCTCAACCTGCCAGTATTATCAAGATAGAGTTGTATTATTATACTATTGTTAATATCTTTTTTCTTTTCCAGATACAGAATTCAAGTTAATCTTTATATTCGGATAAAATATTTGAATAATTCTCTTCAGATGGAAAGCTGAAATTGATCTCTTCGTTTCAAATACAATATTCAGATTAATACTTTTTTTTTCCAGTTTTAAGGTAAAGTATTTCGTATCCTCCTTCAGCCAAAGTATCCACAATGAGAAACAAATTAAAATGATTTAAAATGAATATACAAACTTTAAAATAATAATCATTCACTCGGTATTTAAAACATATGATTCAGAAACACTTCACAGGTAATTTCGTTTATTATGTGCAGAAATACCGTAATCATTAAATAACAGAATAATTGACATACATGTAAAAATAAATGAACTTTATATTTGTTGGCCTTTGCTCCACAGACGTTCACTCTTAGACACCGTTCAAGATGTGACATATATATACATAGAAATATCCGATGGTATACAAACAGTAGCAAAAGGGACCTTAACTAACACAATAAAAATAGATAGATAGCGAAACGAATCAACTTAGAAATCGGGGTTGATGTCGCCCCAATAAAATTAATCTAAAATGGATGTGGAGGCGGAAATACCGGAATGATACTAGGCAATATCCTAAAGACTGAATATAGATTAACTTAATAATTGTACTAAAATAACTGCGTATAGGGGCAAGCAGTTATAAACAATTAAAAGAAACGAATTATTAGCTTGACTAATATAAATGAAATATGGCGAATTGACGCAGTCACATAGATGACACCACAATATATAGTTTTCTGCAGAATTTAGTCACGAATAAAGTAAAAAAAAAAAGGCACTTTGTCTATGTTATACCTGGCGTTAATTTTGATGCAATAATCACCACTCTCGACCTGAATTTCACAACTGTACACGACCAATAACTTATCTGGTTGCTGGACGAGATGGAAAAATCAGCCAGGGTACTCGAAGAGAGAGAACAGAGCTTTCTGACAAGACAAGCGTGTTGAACAAAGGCTGGAAGCGGGCCCCGCTGGAAGCCCACGTGGCAGCTCTTATATACAGAGCTTTCGAGTTATCTTAAAATACTACGTAAAGGTAAATAAACACGTAAAATAACTAAAAATGAAATACTGTTCTTAAAATGGAATTAGTGAAAAATAAAAATGACTCTTAAAACGCAGAGGTAAAAGAATTAACGAAAATAAAAACAAACCCGAATGTAAACAAAAGAATGTCGGGAATAAAATACGCTAAAAAGGCGTAAAAGCTCTTAAAACTGAAAAAATAAGTAAAAATGCAAAACCGATTAAACGTCTAAAGATGCTGCTGCTTAAGAAACAACCTCCCGACCTTCTTTATGCAATAAAAGCTCGAATGTTCTGTGTACAAAAGATTACGTATTGCAGTGTCATCAACACAAATATATATCCTAGCATTTGAAATGAAAACTCCTTACATCCTAAAAACATTGATAAACATTTAAAAGATGACGATGCGGCGCGACAACGCGATTTACGTCGTAGAAGAGCAGATAGAAGTGCAGCGAATGATTCTGGTGGCATCTGGCAACTGCAACTAATGTTTATATTCATCTTTTCAGGCCAGGGGATGCTGGAATGGCCTGATATCGTTCCAGGTTGATAAGGCATCCACTTGTCATGCTGCTACGTCGACCCGGAAGCAGCGAGATGATGAAGCGGCGCCAGAGTCGTATCTAACGTCACTCGATGTCGCCAAAGGGGTTGCCAGGGGTCACTGGTGTTTCAATATTGCTTCCTCGCTCAAGATACGTTCCTGCAAAGTCATGGCGTTCAATTTCAATCTTAATTGAGGCAGGGCGCACCTTTATGTAACGTAATCGAGGGCGATTGCGCATGGACGGCGCCGTCGACCGCGACATTATATATTGCATTTTTTTTTCTTGTAATTTTTTTCTCGCAATTCCTTTTTCCTTTCATATAACGAAAATCATCGCGTTTAACTGTAATCCGTTTCATTATCAGAATGGCTCTAACCTGTATTTTATTTTATTTTTTTGAGGATCGTATTTTTTTTTCTTGCACCTTTTTTCTTGCAATTGTTTTTTTTCAATTCCTTTATATATTTTAATATGTATTTTAATATGCATTTTAAGCATTTTTTTTATGGCACCTTCTTTCTTGCATTTTTTTTTTCAATTCCTTTATTCTAATATCTATCTATATGCATTTTAAGTATTTTTTTTTCTTTTTTTTTCAATTTTTTAATTCTAATATTTAATATATAATATATTTTTTAATATGCATTTTAAGCATTTTTTTTCAGGATCATATATGTTGCATTTTTTTTCTTGCACCTTACTTTTTTTCAATTCCTTTATTCTAATGTCTAACATCTAATATATATTTTAATATGTATTTTAATGTGCATTTTAAGCATTTTTTTTTTCAGGATCATATATATTGCATTTTTTTTCTTGCACCTTTTTTCTCGCAATTGCGTTTTCCTTTAATATAACGAAAATCAGCGCATTTAACTGTAATCCGTTTCATTATCAGAATGGCTCTAAGAGGTTTAGATATTTTATATATCTCTTTTTCAGGATCGTATATATCAAATAGATTTTTTTTTCGTGCATCTTTTTTCTCGCAATTGCTTTTCTTTCAATTTTCTATTCTAATATCTAATATATATATATTTTAATATGTATTTTTAATAATCATTTCAAGCATTTTTTTCAGGATCGTATATATTATTTACATATTTTTTCTTCATCTTTTTTCTCGCAATTGTTTTTTTTTTTCAATTCCTTTATTCTAATATCTAATATATAATATATATTTTAATATGCATTTCAATATGTATTTTAAGCATTTTTTTCAGGATCGTGTATATTACTTTTTTTTTCTTGCACCTTTTCTTCTCGCAATTCCTTTTTCCTTTAATATAACGAAAATCAGCGCATTTAACTGTAATCCATTTCATTTTCAGAACGGCTCTATCGTGTATTTTTTTTCAGGATCGTATATATTACCTGCATATTTTTTCTTGCACCGTTTTTCTCGGAATTGCTTTTTCTTCACTTCAATTATTCTAATATCTAATATATAATATATATTTTAATATGTATTTTTAATATGCCTTTTAAGCATTTTTTTTTTCTTCTCAGGATCGTATATATTTTAAGCATTTTTTTTTCAGGATCGTATATATTGCATTTTTTTTCTTGTACCTTTTTTCTCGCAATTTCTTTTTCCTTTCATATAACGAAAATCATCGCGTTTAACTGTAATCCGTTTCATTATCAGAATGGCTCTAACGTGTATTTTATTTTATTTTTTTCAGGATCTTATTTTTTTTTTCTTGCACCTTTTTTCTTGCAATTGTTTTTTTTTTCAATTCCATTATATATTTTAATATGTATTTTAATATGCATTTTAAGTAATTTTTTTATGGCACCTTCTTTCTTGCAATTTATTTTTTTCAATTCCTTTATTCTAATATCTATCTATATGCATTTTAAGTTTTTTTTTTTTCTTTTCTTTTTTTTCAATTTCTTTATTTTTATATTTAATATATAATATATTTTTTAATATGCATTTTAAGCATTTTTTTTTTTCAGGATCATATATGTTGCATTTATTTTCTTGCACCTTTTTTCTCGCAATTGCTTTTTTTCAATTCCTTTATTCTAATGTCTAACATCTAATATATATTCCAATATGTATTTTAATGTGCATTTTAAGCATTTTTTTTTTCAGGATCATATATATTGCATTTTTTTTCTTGCACCTTTTTTCTCGCAATTGCATTTTCCTTTAATATAACGAAAATCAGCAAATTCAACTGTAATCCGTTTCATTATCAGAATGGCTCTAACGTGTATTCTATTTTATATATCTCTTTTTCAGGATCGTATATATGAAATAGATTTTTTTTTCGTGCACTTTTTTTCTCGCAATTACTTTTCTTTCAATTTTCTATTCTAATATCTAATATATATATATTTTAATATGTATTTTTGATAATTATTTTAAGCATTTTTTTCAGGATCGTATATATTATTTACATATTTTTTCTTGCATCTTTTTTCTCGCAATTGTTTTTTTTCGAATTCCTTTATTCTAATATCTAATATATAATATATATTTTAATATGCATTTCAATATGTATTTTAAGCATTTTTTTCAGGATCGTGTATATTTCTTTTTTTTTCTTGCACCTTTTCTTCTCGCAATTCCTTTTTCCTTTAATATAACGAAAATCAGCGCATTTAACTGTAATCCATTTCATTATCAGAATGGCTCTAACGTGCATTTTATTTTTCAGGATCGTATATATTACCTGCATATTTTTTCTTGCACCTTTTTTCTCGTAATTGTATTTTTTCAATTTCTTAATTCTAATATCAAATATCTAATATCTAATATATATTTTAATATGCCTTTTAAGCAATTTTTTTCAGGATTGTATATATTGTATTTTTTTTCTTGCACTTTTTTTTCTCGCAATTCTTTTTTCCTTTAATATAACGAAAATCAGCGCATTTAACTGTAATCCATTTCATTTTCAGAACGGCTCTATCGTGTATTTTTTTTCAGGATCGTATATATTACTTGCATTTTTTTCTTGCACCTTTTTTCTCGGAATTGCTTTTTTTTTCACTTCCATTATTCTAATATCTAATATATAATATATATTTTAATATGTATTTTTAATATGCCTTTTAAGCATTTTTTTTTCTTCTAAGGATCGTATATATTTTAAGCATTTTTTTTTTCAGGATCGTATATATTGCATTTTTTTTTCTTGTACCTTTTTTCTCGCAATTCCTTTTTCCTTTCATATAACGAAAATCATCGCGTTTAACTGTAATCCGTTTAATTATCAGAATGGCTCTAACGTGTATTTTATTTTATTTTTTTCAGGATCGTATTTTTTTTTCTTGCACCTTTTTTCTTGCAATTTTTTTTTCAATTCCTTTATATATTTTAATATGTATTTTAATATGCATTTTAAGCAATTTTTTTATGGCACCTTCTTTCTTGCAATTTTTTTTTTTTTCAATTCCTTTATTCTCATATCTATCCATATGCATTTTAAGTATCTTTTTTCTTTTCTTTTTTTCAATTTCTTTATTCTAATATTTAATATATAATATATTTTTTAATATGCATTTTAAGCATTTTTTTTTCAGGATCATATATGTTGCATTTTTTTCCTTGCACCTTTTTTCTCGCAATTGCTTTTTTTCAATTCCTTTATTCTAATGTCTAACATCTAATATATATTTCAATATGTATTTTAATGTGCATTTTAATCTTTTTTTTCAGGATCATATATATTGCATTTTTTTTCTTGCACCTTTTTTCTCGCAATTGCGTTTTCCTTTAATATAACGAAAATCAGCGCATTTAACTGTAATCCGTTTCATTATCAGAATGGCTCTAACGTGTATTCTATTTTATATATGTCTTTTTCAGGATCGTATATATCAAATAGATTTTTTTTTTCGTGCACCTTTTTTCTCGCAATTGCTTTTCTTTCAATTTTCTATTCTAATATCTAATATATATATATTTTAATATGTATTTTTAATAATCATTTTAAGCATTTTTTTCAGGATCGTATATATTATTTACATATTTTTTCTTGCATCTTTTTTCTCGCAATTGTTTTTTTTCCAATTCCTTTATTCTAATATCTAATATATAATATATATTTTCATATGCATTTCAATATGTTTTTTAAGCATTTTTTTTCAGGATCGTGTATATTACTTTTTTTTTCTTGTACCTTTTCTTCTCGCAATTCCTTTTTCCTTTAATATAACGAAAATCAGCGCATTTAACTGTAATCCATTTCATTATCAGAATGGCTCTAACGTGCATTTTTTTTTCAGGATCGTATATATTACCTGCATATTTTTTCTTGCACCTTTTTTCTCGTAATTGTATTTTTTCAATTCCTTAATTCTAATATCTAATATCTAATATATATTTTGATATGTATTTTACTATGCCTTTTAAGCAATTTTTTTCAGGAATGTATACATTGTATTTTTTTTCTTGCACTTTTTTTTCTCGCAATTCCTTTTTCCTTTAATATAACGAAAATTAGCGCATTTAACTGTAATCCATTTCATTTTCAGAACGGCTCTATCGTGTATTTTTTTTCAGGATCGTATATATTACTTGCATTTTTTTTCTTGCACCTTTTTTCTCGGAATTGCTTTTTTTTCACTTCCATTATTCTAATATCTAATATGTAATATATATTTTAATATGTATTTTTAATATGCCTTTTAAGTATTTTTTTATTCTTCTCAGGATCGTATATATTTTAAGCATTTTTTTTCAGGATCGTATATATTGCATTTTTTTTTCTTGTACCTTTTTTCTCGCAATTCCTTTTTCCTTTCATATAACGAAAATCATCGCGTTTAACTGTAACCCGTTTCATTATCAGAATGGCTCTAACGTGTATTTTATTTTATTTTTTTCAGGATCGTATTATTTTTTTCTTGCATCTATTTTCTTACAATTGTTTTTTTTCAATTCCTTTATATATTTTAATATGTATTTTAATATGCATTTTAAGCAATTTTTTTATGGCACCTTCTTTCTTGCATTTTTTTTTTCAATTCCTTTATTCTAATATCTATCTATATGCATTTTAGGTATTTTTTTTTCTTTTTTTCAATTTTTTAATTCTAATATTTAATATATAATATATTTTTTAATATGCATTTTAAGCATTTTTTTCAGGATCATATATGTTGCATTTTTTTTCTTGCACTTTTTTTCTCGCAATTGCTTTTTTTCAATTCCTTTATTCTAATGTCTAACATCTAATATATATTTCAATATGTATTTTAATGTGCATTTTAAGCTTTTTTTTTTCAGGATCATATTTATTGCATTTTTTTTCTTGCACCTTTTTTCTCGCAATTGCGTTTTCCTTTAATATAACGAAAATCAGCGCATTTAACTGTAATCCGTTTCATTATCAGAATGGCTCTAACGTGTATTCTATTTCATATATCTCTTTTTCAGGATCGTATATATCAAATAGATTTTTTTTTCGTGCACCTTTTTTCTCGCAATTGCTTTTTTTTTCAATTTTCTATTCTAATATCTAATATATATATATATTTTAATATGTATTTTTAATAATCATTTTAAGCATTTTTTTCAGGATCGTATATATTATTTACATATTTTTTCTTGCATCTTTTTTCTCGCAATTGTTTTTTTTTCCAATTCCTTTATTCTAATATCTAATATATAATATATATCTTAATATGCATTTCAATATGTATTTTAAGCATTTTTTTCAGGATCGTGTATATTACTTTTTTTTTTCTTGCACCTTTTCTTCTCGCAATTCCTTTTTCCTTTAATATAACGAAAATCAGCGCATTTAACTGTAATCCATTTCATTATCAGAATGGCTCTAACGTGCATTTTTTTTTTTCAGGATCGTATATATTACCTGCATATTTTTTCTTGCACCTTTTTTCTCGTAATTGTATTTTTTTCAATTCCTTAATTCTAATATCTAATATCTAATATATATTTTGATATGTATTTTAATATGCCTTTTTATTTTATGCCTTTAATATGCAATTTTTTTCAGGATTGTATATATTGTATTTTTTTCTTGCACTTTTTTTTCTCGCAATTCTTTTTTCCTTTAATATAACGAAAATCAGCGCATTTAACTGTAATCCATTTCATTTTCAGATCGGCTCTATCGTGTATTTTTTTTCAGGATCGTATATATTACTTGCATTTTTTTTCTTGCACCTTTTTTCTCGGAATTGCTTTTTTTTCACTTCCATTATTCTAATATCTAATATATAATATATATTTTAATATGTATTTTTAATATGCCTTATAAGCATTTTTTTTTCTTCTCAGGATCGTATATATTTTAAGCATTTTTTTTTCAGGATCGTATATATTGCATTTTTTTTTCTTGTACCTTTTTTCTCGCAATTCCTTTTTCGTTTCATATAACGAAAATCATCGCGTTTAACTGTAATCCGTTTCATTATCAGAATGGCTCTAATGTGTATTTTATTTTATTTTTTTCAGGATCGTATTTTTTTTTTCTTGCACCTTTTTTCTTGCAATTGTTTTTTTTTCAATTCCTTTATATATTTTAATATGTATTTTAATATGCATTTTAAGCAATTCTTTTTTATGGCACCTTCTTTCTTGCAATTTCTTTTTTCAATTCCTTTATTCTAATTGTAGTAGTGCGGCACGCCCTATACCCGTGGCGAATAGGCGTAGTGCCGTTGAATACCAAATAGACGTCCTGCCTACCACTAAATGTAGTGTGCAGATATACTTAATGACAGTGCAATGGCTCAATGCCAAATGAGTATAATATGGAGATGTGTGATGATGAGTATATGCATAGAATTAGCCCGCTTGGCACGTCACTCTTCCTTTGCTGCCACCACCCAGTTATACGTCTGGGAACGTCATGTGTGTGGGGGGGGTGTAAGAATCGTGTGCAAGAGAGTGTAAGGGAAAAACAGGAGTGTGGGTGTGGATGTATGTGTGTATAATATGCGTGTATGAAAGTGGTTTGGTAGCGTGCGAACCGAGGGGGCGTGGTGGGTGTATGAGATGTGTGAATGTATGAACGAATAACTGAACGAATGTGTGAGTGAGTAAACAGTTGAGAGACTGCGTGCTTAAACCGACTCGATGTGTACTAATTATTCATATATGTGCGAGTCTTCAGAGTAATCAACATGTAGCTGGAGATTTCAACCATAGGTAAATAGTAATCCTAGAGTCCATCATCTGAGGCGACTTCAACTCTCAGGTAAGTAGTAATCCAAACCTTTAAAAAACAATGAAACCAGCTTCCAGCTAAGTACATAAGTTTCTTCTGTGACCAAGTTTCTTTTTAATAATTTATAAATCAATAGGCCAGGAGTATACCCATCGCTCATTCACATATACTGGTGCAATAGATTTAATTTGATAATTATTTTAACGTATGCTCAACCTGCCAGTATTATCAAGATAGAGTTGTATTATTATACTATTGTTAATATCTTTTTTCTTTTCCAGATACAGAATTCAAGTTAATCTTTATATTCGGATAAAATATTTGAATAATTCTCTTCAGATGGAGAGCTGAAATTGATCTCTTCGTTTCAAATACAATATTCAGATTAATACTTTTTTTTTCCAGTTTTAAGGTAAAGTATTTCGTATCCTCCTTCAGCCAAAGTATCCACAATGAGAAACAAATTAAAATGATTTAAAATGAATATACAAACTTTAAAATAATAATAATTCACTCGGTATTTAAAACATATGATTCAGAAACACTTCACAGGTAATTTCGTTTATTATGTGCAGAAATACCGTAATCATTAAATAACAGAATAATTGACATACATGTAAAAATAAATGAACTTTATAGTTGTTGGCCTTTGCTCCACAGACGTTCACTCTTAGACACCGTTCAAGATGTGACATATATATACATAGAAATATCCGATGGTATACAAACAGTAGCTTAACTAACACAATAAAAATAGATAGATAGCGAAACGAATCAACTTAGAAATCGGGGTTGATGTCGCCCCAATAAAATTAATCTAAAATGGATGTGGAGGCGGAAATACTGGAATGATACTAGGCAATATCCTAAAGACTGAATATAGATTAACTTAATAATTGTACTAAAATAACTGCGTATAGGGGCAAGCAGTTATAAACAATTAAAAGAAACGAATTATTAGCTTGACTGATATAAATGAAATATGGCGAATTGACGCAGTCACATAGATGACACCACAATATATAGTTTTCTGCAGAATTTAGTCACGAATAAAGCAAAAAAAAAAAGCTCTTTGTCTATGTTATACCTGGCGTTAATTTTGATGCAATAATCACCACTCTCGACCTGAATTTCACAACTGTACACGACCAATAACTTATCTGATTGCTGGACGAGATGGAAAAATCAGCCAGGGTACTCAAAGAGAGAGAACAGAGCTTTCTGACAAGACAAGCGTGTTGAACAAAGGCTGGAAGCGGGCTCCGCTGGAAGCCCACGTGGCAGCTCTTATATACAGAGCTTTCGAGTTATCTTAAAATACTACGTAAAGGTAAATAAACACGTAAAATAACTAAAAATGAAATACTGTTCTTAAAATGGAATTAGTGAAAAATAAAAATGACTCTTAAAACGCAGAGGTAAAAGAATTAACGAAAATAAAAACAAACCCGAATGTAAACAAAAGAATGTCGGGAATAAAATACGCTAAAAAGGCGTAAAAGCTCTTAAAACTGAAAAAATAAGTAAAAATGCAAAACCGATTAAACGTCTAAAGATGCTGCTGCTTAAGAAACAACCTCCCGACCTTCTTTATGCAATAAAAGCTCGAATGTTCTGTGTACAAAAGATTACGTATTGCAGTGTCATCAACACAAATATATATCCTAGCATTTGAAATGAAAACTCCTTACATCCTAAAAACATTGATAAACATTTAAAAGATGACGATGCGGCGCGACAACGCGATTTACGTCGTAGAAGAGCAGATAGAAGTGCAGCGAATGATTCTGGTGGCATCTGGCAACTGCAACTAATGTTTATATTCATCTTTTCAGGCCAGGGGATGCTGGAATGGCCTGATATCGTTCCAGGTTGATAAGGCATCCACTTGTCATGCTGCTACGTCGACCCGGAAGCAGCGAGATGATGAAGCGGCGCCAGAGTCGTATCTAACGGCACTCGATGTCGCCAAAGGGGTTGCCAGGGGTCACTGGTGTTTCAATATTGCTTCCTCGCTCAAGATACGTTCCTGCAAAGTCATGGCGTTCAATTTCAATCTTAATTGAGGCAGGGCGCACCTTTATGTAACGTAATCGAGGGCGATTGCGCATGGACGGCGCCGTCGACCGCGACACTTTCATATAACGAAAATCATCGCGTTTAACTGTAATCCGTTTCATTATCAGAATGGCTCTTACGTGTATTTTATTTTATTTTTTTCAGGATCGTATTTTTTTTTTCTTGCACCTTTTTTCTTGCAATTGTTTTTTTTTCAATTCCTTTATATATTTTAATATGCATTTTAAGGATTTTTTTTATGGCACCTTCTTTCTTGCAATTTTTTTTTTCAATTCCTTTATTCTAATATCTATCTATATGCATTTTAAGTATTTTTTTTTCTTTTTTTTTCAATTTCTTTATTCTAATATTTAATATATAATATATTTTTTAATATGCATTTTAAGCATTTTTTTTTTTCAGGATCATATATGATGCATTTTTTTTCTTCCACCTTTTTTCTCGCAATTGCTTTTTTTCAATTCCTTTATTCTAATGTCTAACATCTAATATATATTTCAATATGTATTTTAATGTGCATTTTAAGCATTTTTTTCAGGATCATATATATTGCATTTTTTTTCTTGCACCTTTTTTCTCGCAATTGCGTTTTCCTTTAATATAACGAAAATCAGCGCATTTAACTGTAATCCGTTTCATTATCAGAATGGCTCTAACGTGTATTCTATTTTATATATCTCTTTTTCAGGATCGTATATATCAAATAGATTTTTTTTTCGTGCACCTTTTTTCTCGCAATTGCTTTTCTTTCAATTTTCTATTCTAATATCTAATATATATATATTTTAATATGTATTTTTAATAATCATTTTAAGCATTTTTTTCAGGATCGTATATATTATTTACATATTTTTTCTTGCATCTTTTTTCTCGCAATTGTTTTTTTTTCCAATTCCTTTATTCTAATATCTAATATATAATATATATTTTAATATGCATTTCAATATGTATTTTAAGCATTTTTTTCAGGATCGTGTATATTACTTTTTTTTTTCTTGCACCTTTTCTTCTCGCAATTCCTTTTTCCTTTAATATAACGAAAATCAGCGCATTTAACTGTAATCCATTTCATTATCAGAATGGCTCTAACGTGCATTTTATTTTTCAGGATCGTATATATTACCTGCACCTTTTTTCTCGTAATTGTATTTTTTCAATTCCTTAATTCTAATATCTAATATCTAATATATATTTTGATATGTATTTTAATATGCCTTTTAAGCAATTTTTTTCAGGATTGTATATATTGTATTTTTTTTTCTTGCACTTTTTTTTCTCGCAATTCCTTTTTCCTTTAATATAACGAAAATAAGCGCATTTAACTGTAATCCATTTCATTTTCAGAACGGCTCTATCGTGTATTTTTTTTTCAGGATCGTATATATTACTTGCATTTTTTTTCTTGCACCTTTTTTCTCGGAATTGCTTTTTTTTTCACTTCCATTATTCTAATATCTAATATATGATATATATTTTAATATGTATCTTTAATATGCCTTTTAAGCATTTTTTTTTTCTTCTCAGGATCGTATATATTATTTACATATTTTTTCTTGCATCTTTTTTCTCGCAATTGTTTTTTTTTCAAATTCCTTTATTCTAATATCTAATATATAATATATATTTCAATATGCATTTCAATATGTATTTAAAGCATCTTTTTCAGGATCGTTTATATTACTTTTTTTTTCTTGCACTTTTTTTTCTCGCAATTCCTTTTTCCTTTAATATAACGAAAATCAGCGCATTTAACTGTAATCCATTTCATTTTCAGAACGGCTCTATCGTGTATTTTTTTCAGGATCGTATATATTACTTGCATTTTTTTTCTTGCACCTTTTTTCTCGCAATTGCTTTTTCTTCACTTCCATTATTCTAATATCTAATATATAATATATATTTTAATATGTATTTTTAATATGCCTTTTAAGCATTTTTATTTCTTCTCAGGATCGTATATATTATTTACATATTTTTTCTTGCATCTTTTTTCTCGCAATTGTTTTTTTTCCAATTCCTTTATTCTAATATCTAATATATAATATATATTTTAATATGCATTTCAATATGTATTTTAAGCATCTTTTTCAGGATCGTGTATATTACTTTTTTTTTCTTGCACCTTTTCTTCTCGCAATTCCTTTTTCCTTTAATATAACGAAAATCAGCGCATTTAACTGTAATCCATTTCATTATCAGAATGGCTCTAACGTGCATTTTTTTTCAGGATCGTATATATTACCTGCATATTTTTTCTTGCACCTTTTTTCTCGTAATTGTATTTTTTCAATTCCTTAATTCTAATATCTAATATATAATATATATTTTGATATGTATTTTAATATGCCTTTTAAGCAATTTTTTTCAGGATTGTATATATTGTATTTTTTTTCTCGCAATTCCTTTTTCCTTTAATATAACGAAAATCAGCGCATTTAACTGTAATCCATTTCATTTTCAGAACGGCTCTATCGTGTATTTTTTTCAGGATCGTATATATTACTTGCATTTTTTTTCTTGCACCTTTTTTCTCGGAATTGCTTTTTTTTCACTTCCATTATTCTAATATCTAATATATAATATATATTTTAATATGTATTTTTAATATGCCTTTTAAGCATTTTTTTTTCTTCTCAGGATCGTATATATTTTAAGCATTTTTTTTCAGGATCGTATATATTGCATTTTTTTTTCTTGTACCTTTTTTTCGCAATTCCTTTTTCCTTTCATATAACGAAAATCATCGCGTTTAACTGTAATCCGTTTCATTATCAGAATGGCTCTAACGTGTATTTTATTTTATTTTTTTCAGGATCGTATTTTTTTTTCTTGCACCTTTTTTCTTGCAATTGTTTTTTTTTTTTCAATTCCTTTATATATTTGAATATGTATTTTAATATGCATTTTAAACAATTTTTTTTATGGCACCTTCTTTCTTGCAATTTTTTTTTCAATTCCTTTATTCTAATGTCTAACATCTAATATATATTTCAATATGTATTTTAATGTGAATTTTAAGCATTTTTTTTCAGGATCATATATATTGCATTTTTTTTCTTGCACCTTTTTTCTCGCAATTACTTTTTTTCAATTCCTTTATTCTAATGTCTAACATCTAATATATATTTCAATATGTATTTTAATGTGCATTTTAAGCATTTTTTTTTTCAGGATCATATATATTGCATTTTTTTTTCTTGCACCTTTTTTCTCGCAATTGCGTTTTCCTTTAATATAACGAAAATCAGTGCATTTAACTGTAATCCGTTTCATTATCAGAATGGCTCTAACGTGTATTCTATTTTATATATCTCTTTTTCAGGATCGTATATATCAAATAGATTTTTTTTTTCGTGCACCTTTTTTCTCGCAATTGCTTTTCTTTCAATTTTCTATTCTAATATCTAATATATATATAGTTTAATATGTATTTTTAATAATCATTTTAAGCATTTTTTTTCAGGATCGTATATATTATTTACATATTTTTTCTTGCATCTTTTTTCTCGCAATTGTTTTTTTTTTCCAATTCCTTTATTCTAATATCTAATATATAATATATATTTTAATATGCATTTCAATATGTATTTTAAGCATTTTTTTCAGGATCGTGTATATTACTTTTTTTTTCTTGCACCTTTTCCTCTCGCAATTCCTTTTTCCTTTAATATAACGAAAATCAGCGCATTTAACTGTAATCCATTTCATTATCAGAATGGCTCTAACGTCCATTTTTTTTGAGGAACGTATATATTACCTGCATATTTTTTCTTGCACCTTTTTTCTCGTAATTGTATTTTTTCAATTCCTTAATTCTAATATCTAATATCTAATATATATTTTGATATGTATTTTAATATGCCTTTTAAGCAATTTTTTTCAGGATTGTATATATTATATTTTTTTTCTTGCACTTTTTTTTCTCGCAATTCTTTTTTCCTTTAATATAACGAAAATCAGCGCATTTAACTGTAATCCATTTCATTTTCAGAACGGCTCTATCATGTATTTTTTTTCAGGATCATATATATTACTTGCATTTTTTATCTTGCAATTTTTTTCTCGGAATTGCTTTTTTTTCACTTCCATTATTCTAATATCTAATATATAATATATATTTTAATATGTATTTTTAATATGCCTTTTAAGCATTTTTTTTTTCTTCTCAGGATCGTATATATTTTAAGCATTTTTTTTTCAGGATCGTATATATTGCATTTTTTTTCTTGTACCTTTTTTCTCGCAATTCCTTTTTCCTTTCATATAACGAAAATCATCGCGTTTAACTGTAATCCGTTTTATTATCAGAATGGCTCTAACGTGTATTTTATTTTATTTTTTCAGGATCGTATTTTTTTTTTTCTTGCACCTTTTTTCTTGCAATTGTTTTTTTTTCAATTCCTTTATATATTTCAATATGTATTTTAATATGCATTTTAAGCAATTTTTTTTATGGCACCTTCTTTCTTGCAATTTTTTTTTTTCAATTCCTTTATTCTAATATCTATCTATATGCATTTTAAGTATTTTTTTTTCTATTCTTTTTTTTCAATTTCTTTATTCTAATATTTAATATATAATATATTTTTTAATATGCATTTTAAGCATTTTTTTTTCAGGATCATATATGTTGCATTTTCTTTCTTGCACCTTTTTTCTCGCAATTGCTTTTTTTCAATTCCTTTATTCTAATGTCTAACATCTAATATATATTTCAATATGTATTTTAATGTGCATTTTAAGCATTTTTTTTCAGGATCATATATATTGCATTTTTTTTCTTGCACCTTTTTTCTCGCAATTGCGTTTTCCTTTAATATAACAAAAATCAGCGCATTAAACTATAATCCGTTTCATTATCAGAATGGCTCTAACGTGTATTCTATTTTATATATCTCTTTTTCAGGATCGTATATATCAAATAGATTTGATATATACGATACGATATACAATTGCTTTTCTTTCAATTTTCTATTCTAATATCTAATATATATATATTTTAATATGTATTTTTAATAATCATTTCAAGCATTTTTTTCAGGATCGTATATATTATTTACATATTTTTTCTTTTGCATCTTTTTTCTCGCAATTGTTTTTTTTTTCCAATTCCTTTATTCTAATATCTAATATATAATATATATTTTAATTTGCATTTCAATATGTATTTTAAGCATTTTTTTTCAGGATCGTGTATATTACTTTTTTTTTCTTGTACCTTTTCTTCTCGCAATTCCTTTTTCCTTTAATATAACGAAAATCAGCGCATTTAACTGTAATCCATTTCATTATCAGAATGGCTCTAACGTGCATTTTTTTTTCAGGATCGTATATATTACCTGCATATTTTTTCTTGCACCTTTTTTCTCGTAATTGTATTTTTTCAATTCCTTAATTCTAATATCTAATATCTAATATATATTTTGATATGTATTTTAATATGCCTTTTAAGCAATTTTTTTCAGGAATGTATATATTGTATTTTTTTTCTTGCACTTTTTTTTCTCGCAATTCCTTTTTCCTTTAATATAACGAAAATTAGCGCATTTAACTGTAATCCATTTCATTTTCAGAACGGCTCTATCGTGTATTTTTTTTCAGGATCGTATATATTACTTGCATTTTTTTTCTTGCACCTTTTTTCTCGGAATTGCTTTTTTTTCACTTCCATTATTCTAATATCTAATATATAATATATATTTTAATATGTATTTTTAATATGCCTTTTAAGCATTTTTTTGTTCTTCTCAGGATCGTATATATTTTAAGCATTTTTTTTCAGGATCATATATATTGCATTTTTTTTTTCTTGTACCTTTTTTCTCGTAATTCCTTTTTCCTTTCATATAACGAAAATCATCGCGTTTAACTGTAATCCGTTTCATTATCAGAATGGCTCTAACGTGTATTTTATTTTATTTTTTTCAGGATCGTATTATTTTTTTCTTGCACCTTTTTTCTTGCAATTGTTTTTTTTCAATTCCTTTATATATTTTAATATGTATTTTAATATGCATTTTAAGCAATTTTTTTATGGCACCTTCTTTCTTGCATTTTTTTTTTTCAATTCCTTTATTCTAATATCTATCTATATGCATTTTAAGTATTTTTTTTTCTTTTTTTTTCAATTTTTTAATTCTAATATTTAATATATAATATATTTTTTAATATGCATTTTAAGCATTTTTTTTCAGGATCATATATGTTGCATTTTTTTTCTTGCACCTTTTTTCTCGCAATTGCTTTTTTTTCAATTCCTTTATTCTAATGTCTAACATCTAATATATATTTCAATATGTATTTTAATGTGCATTTTAAGCATTTTTTTTCAGGATCATATATATTGCATTTTTTTTCTTGCACCTTTTTTCTCGCAATTGCGTTTTCCTTTAATATAACGAAAATCAGCGCATTTAACTGTAATCCGTTTCATTATCAGAATGGCTCTAACGTGTATTCTATTTCATATATCTCTTTTTCAGGATCGTATATATCAAATAGATTTTTTTTTCGTGCACCTTTTTTCTCGCAATTGCTTTTCTTTCAATTTTCTATTCTAATATCTAATATATATATATATATATTTTAATATGTATTTTTAATAATCATTTTAAGCATTTTTTTCAGGATCGTATATATTATTTACATATTTTTTCTTGCATCTTTTTTCTCGCAATTGTTTTTTTTCCAATTCCTTTATTCTAATATCTAATATATAATATATATCTTAATATGCATTTCAATATGTATTTTAAGCATTTTTTTCAGGATCGTGTATATTACTTTTTTTTTCTTGCACCTTTTCTTCTCGCAATTCCTTTTTCCTTTAATATAACGAAAATCAGCGCATTTAACTGTAATCCATTTCATTATCAGAATGGCTCTAACGTGCATTATTTTTCAGGATCGTATATATTACCTGCATATTTTTTCTTGCACCTTTTTTCTCGTAATTGTATTTTTTCAA
>NW_028234431.1:35053602-35059165 GCF_977035675.1 Penaeus japonicus | reverse complement strand
ATTATATATAATATATATATATATATATATATATATATATAATATATGCATATGCATATATATTTAATATAATACATATATATATATATATTATATATATATATATATATTATAATATATATATATATATAATATTGATGTGTGCGCGCACGCGTGGGTGTGTGTGTGAGTTTTGTGTGGTAGTGTGTTGAGTGTGTGTGTGGTGTGTGTGTGTGAGCGTGTTGTGTGGGTGCGTGTGGGTTGTGTGTGTGTGTGAGCGGTGTGTGTGTGTGCTGTGTGTGTGCGTTGCATGTTTGTATGTATACAGTAGTAGATTCGAAACTGTGTAAAATCTTTGAGCTAAACACTTCTTTTCGCGTAATGGTCTGCAGCCGCGGACACTGATTACTTTATGGCCGCCCTAAACCACACGTGTCCGAAAGGAAGATTTTTTACTCAAGGTGACTCTCTCTCTCTCTCTCTCTCTCTCTCTCTCTCTCTCTCTCTCTCTCTCTCTCTCTCTCTCTCTCTCTCTCTCTCTCTCTCTCTCTCTCTCTCTGTCTATATCTTGTTTTCTCTCTTTTTCTCTGGCTATCTCTCTATCTCTCTCCATCTTGTTCTGTCTCTCTCTCTCTTGTTCTCTCTCTCTCTCTTGTTCTCTGTCTCTCTTTATTGTTCTCTCTCTCTCTCTCTCTTGTTCTCTCTCTCTCTCTCTCTCTTTCTTTCTCTCTGTCTCTCTATCTCTATCTCTCTCTTGCTCTCTCTCTCTCTCTCTCTCTCTCTCTCTCTCTCTCTCTCTCTCTCTCTCTCTCTCTCTCTCTCTCTTTCTTGTTCTCTGTCTATCTCTCTATCTCTTGTTCTCTCGCTCTCTCTTTCTATCCCTCTCTCTTTCACTCTCTTACTCACTCACTTCCTTAATCTCATCATTACCATTGTCATTATTACATAATGTCACTGTTATCATTTTCATCATCATCATCATTGTCGTATTATGGTTATCTTTTTATTTTCATTATGATTTATAAAAATGAATTTTATTAACAGTAATGATGATAACGACGATAATAGCAATAATAGAAATAATCATAATCAGTATCATTATTCTTATCCTCATTATCATTCTATTAATAATGATTATCATTATTGTAATTATTATTACTATTATCACCATTTTTATGACTAGGTAATAAATTATACCTTGGTAATTAGTTTTCAGTTATTATAATTATCATAACTGTTTTATACACACGTATATATATATATATATATATATATATATATATATATATATATATATCATATAAAATTGTATGAATATATATTAGATATTACATATATATGTAATAAATTAATATAATAATATTTATATTATATATATACATATATATGTATATATAATATATATATATATATACTATAATAATATAATATATATATATAATATATATACATATGAATGTAAAAATATATATAATATATATATATATATATAAGAAATATATAGATAATAATAAATATTATGCATTATACATACACACCACAACACCAACACCACACAACACACACAATATATATAATATATATTAAATATAAAAAATTTTATTATTATATATATTTTATAATAATATAAAAATATATATATTATATATATAAAATTTTATAATATATTTATATATATTATATAATATAATATATAAAATATTATATGTTGTATAAAATTATATATATATATATAAAAATATTTTAAAAATTTATATTTTAATATATATTATATATTTTATATATATATTATGTATTTATATGATATTTTATATAAAATTATATTATAATATATATAAAAATTATAAATATATAATAAATAATTTTGTATTAGTACATATTATATAATATATTAATTAATATATAAAAATATAATATATTTATATTTTAAAATTTTTTAACATTTACAATTTATGTTATATATATAAAATATTATTATATAATTTATATAAATATAATAAAAATATAATTTTTTGTGTGTGTGTGGTGTGTGTGTGAGTGTTGTGTGTGGTGTTTTTTGGGTTGTATTTAAATTATATGTATTTTTTATATATATTATATAAAATTTATATAATAAATATATATAAAAAATTTATTATTAAAATATAAATATTATTATATATTTTTAATAAAATTACATAAATATCAGTAACTACAAAATGTCCTTTTTAAACTATCTGTTTTGCTAATTTCCCAAAAATTACGATTAAAAAAATTAAAGAAAGATCGGGGGACCCGCTATTGCAAACCCTCCCCAAAGAATGCGGGGGAAAGCAAATATGGGCAAAAATGGACTTGCTTTAGAATTTCACTTGCATTTCAGAAAACGACATTGAATGCAAAAGTAAAAAAACAAGTATTTATGAATATCCTGTAAAAGGGATTATGATCCTAATTTATTCTGATGTTTTTTTTCCATTTAACGACATATTCAAAATTAAAAAAAATGATTTTTCAAATCTGATAAAATACCCCTTTTCAAATAAAAAAGGTAAAATGTTATACTGTTTAAAAATATTTTCATTTTCTTTAATTTGAAATTATTTAGAAAAATTTTGATTAGTTTTGAGAAAAAGTAAAAATATATCAAGAAAGACAGAAAAAAAATCAAAGAAATAAGAAATTATTTTAGAGCTTGATGAAGAGTCACTGTTGTTTTCCTTTGGTTAAAAAGATACTGAAGTTTCTCAATTGAATATAAATAAATGTAAGCCCCCTTGTTCTTCCCCCGTACTACGGATAACCGATTAAATTCTCTTCCATTTATTGGGAAAAAAATTTTCATTTTCTAGTAGCTGGCTCAATACCCCCATAGCAAAAAAACTTATTGCTTTCATATTTTCATATTTTTATAGTTTTAAGATAAGGATAATAATGAGTTTTGATTTTGGGGTATGAAGACATTTATAAAAAAAAAAGAATAATTAAATAATTAATAAAGTTTAAAGAAGCTTACAAATATTTAGCAAAAAAAAATAAATTTACTTAAAAGGCTTTTTTATCCTTTTATTTTTGTTATCAATTTAAAATATAGAATGAACACATTAAACGAGAAAAAAAGATTATGATAAAACTAAAGGTTTTGTTACAAAAAATAAAACAAGTTTAGAACTTAATTGAAGAGTACTCTTGGGGTTATTTTTCGTTTTTCTCAGGTTAGAAAATTTTTATTTCTTCCCTTTTTTTTGTTTCCAGTTTTTTTGTTTTTTTATTTTTTTTTTTCATATTTTGTTATTAATGTTTTATAAAAAATTTTCCCCCCCGATTTTTTTTTTATTTATTTATTTACATTTTATTATTTTTTACGATCAGTTCGAATTTGTTTCCCTTTCATCATTATCAGTTAATTAATTTATATCGTTATCGCATTACAATTTCCCTTTGTGTTATTGCTAATGTTATTTTTTTGTTTTTTTGGGTTTGTTTCAATTGTTTAGATAATCCCAAGATTGATTCCCTTATTTTATCATTATTATTGTTTTATTTTAGACTAACATATTATTACTATTATTACGGCTTGTATGTCAATAGTTATATTATTGTTGCTATCCATTATCTTTATTTAATGTTTATCGTTAATTTACACTAAATTATCATTATCTTAATTTTGTTTTTGTTGTTATTGTAATTTTTTTAAATTTATTACTTTTTTTTTAAAACTATTTTTATTTTATTATTATTATCTTTTTATTTTATTTATTTATTATTATTATTATTATTTTTTATTACTTTTAATTTATTAATTTTTTTTATTTTTAATTTAATTTTTATTATTGTTATTTGATTATGTAAAAATGATGTAATATAATAAATCATTATTTTTTTAAAATATCATCTTATTAAATGTTATATTTTTATTTAGTTACTCATTACATTTCATAAATTTTATCATATTTTGTAATATTATTATCATTATTTTTTTGATATCAGATTATTACCTTTTTTTAAAATTTTATTCCCGTTATTGTTATTTCATCCTTATCAATATTTTTTATTATTTTGTAACATTATATTAATTTATTGTTATCATTATTATAATTATCATCATTATTATGTTATATTTTATTGTTATCATCCGTGTGTAGTATATGTTTGTTATGTGTGGGGTTTGTGTGTGGTGTGTGTGTAGTAAATGTTTTGTATGTTATGTATTACAAAATTTCTTAAAGTGACATATTTTTAAATAATAATAATTATATATAATATATATTTATTATATATTTATATATATATTTGTTGTGGGTTGTGTGTGGTGTGTGTGTGTGTGTGTGTGTGGTGTGTGGGGGTGTGGTGTGTGTGTGTGTGTGTGTGTGTGTAAGTCGGATTGTAGTCCGGAGAGGGGGAGGGGGGTAAGGAGGAGGGGGAGGGGGTACCCTGAACTCAACGTTTCTGCTTTTGTAAGTTTAGGTCTATATGTTTTCAATTAATCGGTTGAAAGTTGAGATAGTAACTGTGAGTGCATGAATGTGCAAAGTAATTTCCTTACCCTTCATTTTAAGGAATGAGTTTTGCTGAGTGTGATATAGAGAGAAGATGATCTATTTTTTTAAAATTTTTTTGTCTTTGGCCTGTTGGAAATTTAAAATATTGTTTCAATTCTTATGACTTTATTAGAAAAAAATATAACAAAAAAGGAAGATGCAAAACCAGTATAAAAAAATCATATATAAGTTTGAAAATTACAAAATTAACATTTGAAAACACAAAGTGAATATACCCAAGGGCATTATAATATCCCCCCTCTCATAATTTTCCATAATTTCCAACGATTTTGTCTATCCCCAAAAGACGACATGGTTTAAGGGGCAGTCTAAGTATACCCGTGCTCCTTTCCATTTTCAAAAGAATTGAAAAGGTCAGAAGTGAAAAAAATGCTAGAAAATTTCGAGGCAAATCGCAGCAAAAAAAAGGCAGAATGCATTAACTCCAAAATCCAGTTTGAGAAAATCGATGTTTTAAAAGGTTTTTTGCGTATATTTTACTCCTATCATTGTTATCGAATACAAAATGACCCTACCAGACATTCAGACCCATGAGGTTGTTCAAAATTCGTTTTAAAGGACGATTCACAGTACCAAATTATAAAAACGATTTTTGGAGTTAAAGCGTTCTGCCTTTTATGACAAATGTACTTGATAGTGGCTTATAACCTAGAAAAACTCATTCCAGTTATCACATTATATAAATTTTTTTAAAATTTTTACACAAATACCACATTTTTAAAGGATATCATCCTTTTTTAAGAAGCCCCAATAACAAGATTTAAAACCCAAATTAAATGCATTTAAAAAACATCGCCTGGGAAAACACGTATCAGGTTAATCATTGCAAACAAAGCAAAACTTCCCTGACAACATTGAGAATAGCATTAAAATAGTATAACTTAAGTCAAACATCGGGGGGGAACTGGTGTTTTAAAGGGGAACAATTTACAAGATCATTTAAAATAATTTAACTTAGGTCCTGATATTATTTTTAAAATGGTCTTGTAGAAAAAAAGATTCAATACTTTATTTTAAAAAGGAAAATGGGGAAATTTTTTTTT
>NW_028234431.1:35047890-35053502 GCF_977035675.1 Penaeus japonicus | reverse complement strand
TTTTGATTGTTGTTGTCGTTCCTTGTCTTGTTACTATATCATCCATTCATGATCTATTTCTTTCTTATATTATTATCTCATTGTCATTGTTATCTTCCATTACCATTATGCTTTATCCATATCATATCGATACCATGTAATATATTACTATACTATATAGTAATACTATATATATATATATAACTATATAAATATACGTGAGATGTATGGATATATATATAATTATATTTATATACCTATATATATATATATAATTATATATTTTACCTATATCAATAAATATAATATATACGCTCTATATATATATATATAGATATATACGTACGTAATCGCTCTATATGTACCGTTTATATATGTATGATCGCTAGCTATCTTTAATACATATACAGTAATATATACGCTATATGTATATATATATAAATATAAGTACCTATAGTCCTATATCTATATATATATTATACGCATATATATATATATATATATATATATATGGTACGTACTATATATGTATGTATTTATATACATATACAAATATATACGTATATGTGGGTATATAAATATATATATATTATATCAAATAATATATATTACTATAATATAAATATATATATATATCTGTGCATATAACTTTACATACATACACAGCACACAACACACACACACACACACACACAACCACACACACACACACACACGACACCACACATATATCTCTATATATTATATGTATAATATATATATTCTATATATATATATATATATATACGATTATATAAGTAAGTTTATATTATTGATATACTGAATATAAATATTACAATATATATATATCTATATATATATATATATATATTATATATTATTATATATATATATATATCGCTATATATATTCCTCAAATATATTATACATATTTTTATATGAATATACTATCAAATACTATAGATATATATTATATTCATATAAATATTATATATGTATATATATATAAATATATATATAAATATCATATAAGATATATAATATTTATATATATGCTGTATATATATATATATATAATAATATATATATATATTATGCATCCATATTTATATACAAATATTATTTTTAAAATAATATATATTATATATATATATCTATATCTATATATATATATATATATATATATTCATATACGCATATATATAATATATACTATATATACTATATATATATATATTATTTATATATAACATGTATATATATGTAACTATTATATACATACATACGCTTATCAAACCATACCCTATATAAATAGAAATATATAGATATATACTTATATATATATATATATAATATATATAGCCTATATATAAAGACATATATTATGGTTTATATCATACATATATATATATATATATATAGTACTATATATATATATATATACTATATATATATATAACTATATATATATAAATATTTATATATACTATATACACCTATTACATTATAACAGCCTGAATAGTTTAGATCACCAGACACAAAAAAAAACCACAGGATTATCCCCTCATACCGCCAATGGAAAATGTTTGCTAACATTCATTGGGCAAAATTGAAATATCTCGCCGAAATCTCCTTTCTCATGGCCAAAAACACCTTATCACATCTGGTTCGCATCTCCCGCATGATTGCCTTTTTTGAATATTTTATCCATTCCGCAAATCTTTTGGCCGATATGTTCGTAACATATGCCACACTATCTGCACTAGTCCCATCATATTACAACTCTTGGGGTGATAAATACGCGCGTCTTTTCGACAATTTACGGTGTCTTGTCGTCTCGGTGAAACTGCTTGACAAGCTAACTGGAAACATTTGATTATTATCATAATCGTTATCAATATATCTTTTTTTTCCTTTACCTATTTCCCTCATTTAAATGACGGTGATTATCGAATTTTTATTGCTTATTTTCCAGCCCTTTTTATTATTAACATCGATTATTTTGTCATCATTATGATATCATTATACTCTTTTTATCATAAATTCAACATTATCTGTTAGTATTATTACTGTTTTCTTCTCTATTTACTATCTTTAACATTATTAGCATTGTGAGCCCCTATTATGATGATATTTGGTCATTATCATAAATCTAAAAAGATCAGTAATTATCATAAAATGGTTATACTGTTATTTGCCATTATTCTTACGCTTTCATCATCATCATGCTCAAGTATATTGATTCATTCTTTTTTAATTCCTACGATTTTTAACATGATTTAACGTAGTTGATCCTTATTTTTATAACGACATCTTTTCCTATATATCTTATTTTTACAGAAGTCGATGTTTGTCCTTAGTACTTCACAACAGGCAATTTACCGTTGTTATTTCTAGCATCTTGTGCGTCTTGTCATGCTCGGTGTTTATCTTCGTTAACTCACAACCTCTGGAGAAGCATCGGTGCCTTATAAAACATCTCCCAAAAATAATTTTTATTCAAGTGATTATTAATAAACATTAATTATATCTTTCATTTTTTTTTTTTTTTGTTAGTATTATTAATATAGCAGTAGTAAAGGTTTGTTGAAGTAGTATTATCTGTCACTCTTTCTCTCTCGTACTTATCTTTCTCTCCTCTCTCTATCTTTCTATTTCTCTCTCTCTCTATCTTTCTAAAATTTCTCACTCTCTCTCACCTACTTACTCTCTCTCTCTTTCGCTCACCCTCACTCTCTATCTTCTAATTTCTCTCTCAACTTCACCTTCTCTATCTTACTTTCTCTCTCTCTTCTCTCACCCTCTACTCTAACTAACTCTCAAATCCACTCTCTCTATTCCATCATCGTTTCCATCTCGTATTCTTTTGCATCAAATCTCATTTAATATTTCTTTTTATTGACTAACTGTATTACTAATAACTTCTTTCTAGATATCAGCTCTCCAATGCATTTTTAAAAATAATTCCCATAACAATGGAGAAAATAAACCACCCACAGGCATCAGCATGAACCTCATTATCACTAACCTGATATACTCGCTAAAAACTTCCCCCCATTTATCAAGACGCACTAAATAACGCTCTTATAAAAGATTGGCTCGCGTACAATAAGCGATAAATTCACTTGTCCAAATCATCTAAGACGTAGCAAGAATCTCCGTAAGAGCTTTAGGCTGCTTTAGTTTATTTTGGCTTTTCTGTTCTTTTCATCTTTCTCTCTCTTCTCTTCTCTCTCTCATTTCTCTCTCTCTCTCTCTCTTCGCTCTCTCTCTCTCTCTCTCTCTCCCTCTCTCTCTCTCTCTCTTTTCTCTCCTCTCTACGCTCCATCTCTCTCTCCTTCTCTCTCTGTCCCTCTCTAGCTCTGCATCTCTCTCGCTAGCTCTCTCTCGATTATGCATTTCATTTTTATAGGTTTTCTTGCCATGATATCCACGTCTATAGTTTTTTATTTTTCAGCTTGGTGTAAACGTCTCTTGTTTTGTTTCCTTTGTTTATGTTAGGAAATAGTGATTATTTTTATTTCTATTTCATAATTACTATTTTTGTATGTTTTCACTGATTATTAATCGTTTTTTGTTATTATCGTCTTCATAAAAATTTTAAGGATGTCAAAGCGCCAGTTTGTCCAAATCAATGGAAAAACACTCCACACAAACTACACGTCCACGGACCACATTCATCACACACACACACACACACGCACAACTAACACACACACACACCTGACCACACACACACACACACACACACACACACTCGCGCCGGCATACACATATCAGATTTGTATGGATTAGAATTATGACAATGAAAACAAATAATAAACAGTAATAATACATGGCACTCGACTCAAGAAAAAGCTATATCCTCTCTCTCTCTCTCGCTTACATATATCTATAGTAATATATACTATAAATATATAATATATATATTATTTATCATATAGTATATAGATATATATATGATATATATATCTTCTAATCATATATATATATATATATATATATAGTATTATAATATATATATATATCTATATATTATATAATATATATATATTGTGATATCGTATATTATAATATATATACTATATTATATTCATATATTTACTTTATTTATATATATATATTATATACTAATATATATAATACATATATTATATATATATATATTATATAGTATATATATATATATATATATATTCATAGATGAGATAATAGAAGATAGAGATGATAGGTAGATAATATATATATATATATAATATAATACTATATATATATACTCTATATATATTTTATTATATAAATATTCATATACATCGTCTATATACTATATCATAGTATTATACTATATATATACTATTTGTATATATGTAACTCGCGTATATATGTAGTGTATATATATATATACTATATATATATATATACTATAATATTATATATATATATCTATATGTACATATATATGTATATGTATATAAATATATATATTATATATATATATATTACGTATATAATATATATATATATATATATATATTATATATACATATGTACATACATACATACACTACATATATATATATATATACTAAAATATAAACGATATATTATATATATATATATATATATATATATATATTATACACACACACACACACAAACACCCCCCCCCCCCCACCACACAACACACACACATATGTTATATATATGATATTTCTATATATATATATATATATATATATATATATATATATATATAATATATAATACTCACATATATGTATATGTCTATATATACACTATATATATATGTTGTACTGATCTTATATAGCTTATAATATATATTATATATATATAGTATACTATATATATATATATACACATATAATGTATATGTAGATTATACACTATATATAATTGTGTGTATATATATATTATATATATATAATATCTCTATATATATTTATATATATATCTAATAATATATATAAAGATATATATTATGTATGATGTCTAGTACTATATACTATCATAATATATATGTGTGTGCTGTGTGTGTGTCGTGTGATGTGTGTGTGTATCACATATATATATATATATTATTAATATATATATATTCTATATACTATATATATATAAATATATATACTGTATATATAGTACATATATATATATAAATATATGTATATCAATATATGTAATATAATATATATAATATATAAATATATATATATATATTATACTATACTATATGATAATTATAATATGATGCATACACAGACACACATAACCTACACCACACACACCGCACGCCACACACACACACAATAAAATACATGTATAACACTGCATGTATATCTATATATTTGTCATAATCAACACACAAACATACTACATTTAATGCATCTATGAGCGCTGCGCTATACGGTAAAATGTATATGAGATATATCTGTAGTATCTCCTCTAAGTAATAACACCTGGTCAGATTACAGACTCCATCAGCGCCTTATCCGAAGGAGCTCCGCAGAAGTCACAGACCGGCGATGCTCTGCGAACACAGAGGTATCGCAAGAACCGTTACAAGCCGCGCGAATTGAAAACACCGTTAAGTCGAGACGGGACATCCCATCGCATAT
>NW_028234431.1:35035390-35045390 GCF_977035675.1 Penaeus japonicus | reverse complement strand
AATGTATTCTCATTTTCTTTGATAACACTATTCATATCTCGTTGCCTCGTTGATATTTTCATTAGTGTAAGCAAAGGGAGACTTGCTCGTGTAAGATATGTGTTCAGAAATTGCTCAAATGGTCCCTTCAAGGAAAAAGCCATTTGTTTTGGATAATTTATACTCAAATAGCCTCTATAAACATAGTACCAGTCACAGTAATGTGGCGCCTAAATATAGATGAAAATATATGATACGAGGCGTGCGTTTTGCGGATCGTACATTTTTGCGATTGCGTCACGATATTGCGACCCGAACCGTTTGTACTGTGATATACAATTAGCGCTCGAGGGAAATATTGTATGCTAAGGTTTCATCTTATTCTTAAGGGCTTGTTCGTCCGGATGCATTTTGTCAAAGAGCTTTCTTTAATGTATTATACATCCCTGACATCCACTATCTTCTATCTATCTAGTCTATCTATCTAACTCTTCTCTCTCTCTCTCTCTCTCTATAATTATATATATAACCTATATATTACTATCTATAATATAATATTATATACCACATACACACCACACACACACACACCACACACACACACACCAGCACACACAGCACACACACACACACACACTCACAACACTACACACACACAATTATATAGATATATATATATATATATATATATATAATATCTATGATATATATATATGTATATTAATATATATATGTATAAATATTATGTAATATCTGTCTATTATATATATATATATATAACTACTATATATATATCTATATTTATATTATATATATCTAAATATAATATATATGTATATATATGTATAAATATCTCTATAATATATATATATATCTCTATATATATATAAAATACTATAGATAATATAATATATTAGATTATATACTAGAGAGAAGAGAGAGGAGATGCTGAAGTTGTGCGAGACGTGAGGTGAGAGAGAATGAGAGAGAGGAGACCTGAGTGAGAGAAGTATGCTATATATATATAATATATATAAATATTTAAATTATATATTATATATATGAAATATATAAATATATATATATATATATATATTATATATATTAATATATATATCTATATATATATAGAGAGAAGAGGAGAGAGAGAAAGAGAGAGTAGTATTAAAATAAATCTAAATATATATATATATATATTAATAATTTAAATATAAATCTAATATACATAAAATCAAAATCCATATATATATATATACATATATATACATATATAAATCATATATATATATATATATATATATATATCAATATATAAATTATATAATATATCTATATATATATACTATATATATATTTAATCTCTTCCATACCGTATCCATAGTATAAATATATACTACGCATATATAAAATATATATCTAAATAACTATATATGTATATATTATATCTAATATATCATTGTATGTATGTATATATATATATAATTTATGTCTAATACGTTATATATATATATGTTATGCGTATGTATATACGTAGCTAAAATATTCAATCTATATATATATATATAGCATATATCATAAATCTTACAAAATACTTATATATATACCTGTTAATACATATACAATAAACTGTATAAATACAATACATATATAAATATATATAATATATAAAATATATATAATATATATATAATATATCTATTATTATATATATATGTATGTTATGTCTATATAATATTATATTCTCCCTATTATATATATACTATATATATATATCAATATATATATTCAATGTAGTGTATGTATATAATCAATATATATATATATGAACTATATCTAATATATATTACTATATATACAAAAACAAATTATTACTTTCCCAGCTAAAAATATATATATATATATACTATAACTAGTTATATCATAAATCATATATATATATAAATATATATATATATATATAATAATTTATGTGAATGTATATATACCTAACATATAATATAAATCAGAATATATTCTATAAATATACTATAATTCTATCTATAGTATAATATATATATAATATAGTATATATACACATATCATAAATAGTCATAGTTACATAAACATATATAATAAGATGATTATACTAATATATATATATAAATACATATATACATATAAATATCATATATATATATATATATATATAAGTATATATACATATCAACTATATATATTATCTATATATATAATAATATATATACTATCTAATATATTCATATAAATATATTCATCTTATATATATATGTTATCAATATACTATATATATTCCATATATTATTAAATATTCAGAAATATATATATTATATATAAATATATATATATATATATTTAAAGTAAACATATATATATATAAAATATATCTTTAATCCGCATTGATATAAATAAAGAACAATATATAAAATATACTATTTAATATATATATATATATATATAAATAGGTCCATAGCTCTATATATATATAACTTCATATATATCTAAAATATTTATATATACTCATATATATATATATATATATATCCTATATATATATACTCTCTCTATATATTTATATATATATATATAATATATATCATATAATACTACTTAAATCACTATATATATATATCCTATATATATATGCATATATATTTATATTATAGAGAAAAGGGCGCCGATGCCACAGATCAGACTCTTTCGTAGCTGAAAGGTTTAATTATTAATGCGAAACACTGCCTCGAGAGTCACAACTTCATGGCAGAATAATAACAAAAAGTGTGTTATGTCACCCTATACCATACCACAACGCAGAATATAACCAAATATATTCATATTTCCAGAAATATCCAATAAACTTGTCACTGAAAAAGTTTGAAAAAATCGCTCTTATATTTTGTTATGCCTTCTAATATACAGACAACCACTCGAGTCATAAGAGATTGTAACGGTCGAAGAAGCACCCACGCCACATAACTCAACCACAACAGACAATATCAACACCTCTAAACGCCATAGAAACCTTATCCATCCAGAAAGAGGGACAATACCAACCACAATAACACACATCATAACACAAAACATCCCACAGAAATCTACACAAACAGGGTATCGTCGTTGCTTCCATGCTTTTGACAAATTTTGGCCAAAAAAGCGATTATAATGGAAATCACCGGAGACGAGAAATTACCCATTTCAGGCAGCACCTGAAAATTAAATCTAACGCTTGCTAGTTGGGTCTTTTTTGTCCCCAACAAACCTGCAACTTTCATTCCTCATGTCTTTGTTGCATTTTTGTTTAGATATACTATATTTTTTTCATCATTTTTTATATACCAATTTTAAATTTGTTGTTATATTTCTTTACTTGTTTTATTTCTTTTTCTCCCTCTTTTTTCTTTATTACTTTTTCATCGTTTTCTTTTAACGATTTCGTTTTCTGTTTTGTGATCTTATTGCAGTTTCTCCTAGCACTGATTAAAGGACAATAGATAAATTACTAGACTCCATGACTAGTTCATATTATTTTATCATTCCATTCTCTTTAAATAAATGTTGATACTATATTACTTTTGTTATCAGTTTTTATGAATATTAACTATCATAACTGCCTTTGACGCTAACGTCATTCTAATCAATCTCAAGGCTGCTTAGCTCATTGTCATTGCGGAAGAAACGCGTTTAAGGGCCTGAAACAAATTATAGGTGTGTAAGTGTCGTGTGTGTGTGGTTGTGACATACAAATCTATCTACCTATCTTTTTACTATCTCATCTATATATTAGTATGTATATTATGTATAAATATTATATATAAAAATTAATACATATATATACTATATATAGTTATGCGTATATGTAAATATAATATATATATATATTATATATATATATATATCATATATAATATATATATATACAATATATGTGTTTGTGTCGCTTGTGTTTGTGTGTGTGTGTGTGTGAGGCTGTGAGAGCATACATATCTAATCTACTTATTCTTTTTATCTATCTATTCTACTCCTATATATAAGTATATTATAATATATATATGTATATATAGTTATATATTATATATATACTATGTATTATATATATTTAATAGATATATATATATATCCGATAGTTTATCGAAATACAAACACACCACACACATACACACATTATACTATATAAATATCATAATATATATATATATATATACTTATATAATAATATATATATATATACTATAAATATGTGTGTGTGTGTGATGTGTGTGTGTGTGGTGTTGTCTATGGGTGTGTGAGTGTGTGTGTGTGTGCGCGTGTATGCGTGTATAACAGCTGCAAATCAGAATTGACTTGCTCCCTGACCGCCTATTGCAGGAGAAGGTACAATGCGTTCGCCCCTTACAATAATGAACAGATTTGGACAAATGGCCAACAACAAGGAGAAGGTCCAATCTCGGGTGATTCTACAGGCTACTCTTACGTACTGTTTGTTGCAAATCGTATATGCAACGCAAAGAGCAAGGTCAAGGATTTGCATTGCTTCCTTAGAGTCGGCGCGCAGTTGAATGGTTAAGTCTTGATTTATTGCAGATGGGTGGGAAGCTATCATGGCACTGCTTGGATATATATGAAACATACCTTTTAAATTGAACGCGAATTAACTTCAGCTTGTCTCATTGCAGTACGAGTATTTTTTTCTTCTTTTTTTTTGTAACTTGCAGAATTTGTTGGCGATGAGTTAGACTGCTCGATTTAATAATATACATTGCATCATGTTGGCTTCTATTGTTCGCATGTGTGCTGAAAGAAATGGATATTTGATTTCACTTATCTTTCACATTAAACACGTGAGGGTATAACACTACTAATTTAACCCACATCATAATCACAATCTAGTTCTCTTTCGGTTTGTTCAATTTCATCGTTCATCGTAATCATAAATATAACCCATTCATCATATTTCAATCTATACATTATCCTTATCTTACATCTTCATCCACTCATCCTCATTCATGGTGCGTCTGAAGAAGGAGCGGGTTTTTAATCCTAGACTTTCAAAAAAAAATAAACAATAAACTTTATTAATTAAGGTTTCGAAAAAGAGGCCATCTTAAAACGGGAAAAATCATAGCCAAAGATATGAGCACAGTTAATTTCGTTATCTGTATAGAATTAACTATAACCAGACTTAACTCAACAGAAGACGATTTCTTGTCGGTTTTGTGTTTCGGGGTAAAATAACTTGCAGTTCCGAATCGGTAATGATATACTGGGCAAGCGTAGTGTTGCAGCTGGATCGGAATTGGGTTTAGAATCCCCGAAAAAAATATGGACACAAGCACACACACACACACACACACATACACCACACTCACACACCACACAACACACACACACACACACTACACACACACACACCCACACTATATATATATAATATATATATATATATATATATAAAATATATATTGTTTAATCTACTATGTTTATATACAATAATTTATATGTCATTATCTATATTATATATATATATACCATATATATATTAATATATATTATAGTATATATATTATATACTTATATAGCATTTATAAAATAATATTATTTATTATAATGTATATATATTATAAATCTATTATATATTTATTATATATATATATTATCTTTATTTATAATATATGCTTATATATATATATTATATATATATCATATATATATATATATCATTAATATATTATTTAGACGTATACATGGTATATATATTATATATATATATATATATATACTATTCTATACTATATATATATATATCTATATATATATACACACACACCCACACACACACACACACATATTATATGTAAAATAATGCATATAATTTTATCTGTGTATGTGTGGTTGTGAGTGTACATGTGTGTTGCTGAATATATACTTACTATGAATTGAATCGCTTGTGCCTCCCCCCGTGGATAACAATATCAAAAACCATTCCTCCGTGTTGTTTAGTGATTACGCCGGGCATGTGTGTGTGATGTGTGTGTTTAGTGATGTTGCGAAGTGTCTGTGGTGTTGTGTGTACGAGTGCATGGTGGATTAGTGTGTGTAGTGTGTGTGTGTGTGCGAGAGTGGGTGTGAGTGTGTACGAGTGCATGTGTGGATGTGTGGTGTGTGTAAGTTATGTTTGTGAAGAAAGAAGCCCTACCTAAATGATGAACTGGTTTCGCTGGAAAATTCAGACTCGAAATACGTTACATTCCTGAATTAATATGAAATTTCATCACAGGAAAATTATACTTACAATTTCATGTAACTGCTGGGAAATTCATGTGATCGACAAACCGTATGAATTTCGCAGAAACTTATATTCCATTACCACGGCTACTAATTTTAACCATATTTTCGAAAACGTCACAACATATTCCGTTATGTATGAACTGGAGCTTGAATTTGGTAATTAGAATTAAAATTGTGAACACTCAAATGTCATCATACTTCTGGTGCGCGATCCCAAAGCCAGAGCCGTTCGAATAAAATAACTAAGTAACTAACCTGCCTGAAGTGGTGATTCACTTTAAAGATCTGCACATTCTAATCGCTGTAGAATTTGTGGCTTTGCCAACCGCTGGGGTTGGTGGATGGACGCTGAATCATGGCCAGAGCGACTCCGGGATATGAACAGAGCAGAGAATGTACGTATCGTATCTCTATATCTATATCTATATCTCTTGTTATTCTATCTTCTGTCTATTAAACTATAGTCTTTGTTATCTATCTATCTCTTATACATACATTCATACATAAACGATATACTATACATATCTTTCTATATATATATTATATATACCATGTATATTATATATATAATATGATGTATTTACGATTAATATATATATATATAAATATAATATATATATATACTATTATATTTTAGCGCTATTTATACATATATATTTATATATTATATAGATATTTATTATATATACGTATAACTATATTATATCTAAGATATATATACCAACACACACACAGATCCTATGCATATTACTATATTATATATATATCTGAATATGATACACTAATAATTCTATATATTATAAGATATACGTATATATATGATGCCATATATTATATATATATATATACTACTATTCTCTATAGTATATATTCACTAGCTCTAACTATATATATATTATCTATCTATGTGTTGTGTGTTGTGTTTGTTGTGTGTTTCGTTTATATGCTATCTATAAATACTATACTATATATTAATATATACTATATATACTCATTTTTTACTATATTATATATATATGTTATATATATATATTATTATTAATATATAAATATGTAATATAGATACATATATATATTATATATATATATATATATATATTATAGTATAATTATATATATATTATACGCCATACAATTATATGTATATGTATAAGCCTATATCTATATCTATTATCTAATCGTACCTATTATTTATCTTATCAAACTATCTATTCTATCTATCTATCTTATATATATAATTATATATATACACATATCTTTATACATAGTTGCTAAACAGACAAGCGTTGAAAAAGAATCCTTGAGGCGACGAAGAGCAACTATAACGAAACCTCTTAACACCCCACAGAGACGAGCACGCTTCAGTATGCACGGGACCCGGACAACAGAAAAATGGTTCATCTTGTGCTGCAAAAAGTTTCTAAACCTCGCGCGTTTCTTTTCGCCCTCGCGGTCTACGAAAGTCAGCCAATGAGATGCAGCTGATTCGGCGAGATGGAAGGGGAAATCGTGCCATCCTTTGACAATGGCCACGACCAAACATACTATAGGTAAGCGAGGCTGAAATTCGACCTATTTGAATCTTCGCATGGAAGCTGAATTTTTCGCACTTCCTTTGTTAACTCATTGGATAACTCATTCTAGACAAAAAGGATTTCGTGTAGTTTGCTGTGAATGGAATTGTCGACACACACCTGCTTTTTCTTTATCATTTAATTCTTGGTGTATTTGTGTTTTTAATATACGAATATGAGTGTGTGTGTGGCACAAGACACACAAACCAAAACACACAGAAACACAAACATGTACACACATGCACTAACAACACAACACAACACTACCATATCATACATCTACACACCATTGATATATACATACTATATATATAATAACTATCTATGTATATATATAATTTATAATAATATATATACATAATATACATATATATATATATATATATCTCTCGATCATATAATTATATATCTATATGTATATATATACCTCTGTACTTATATATATATTTTAAATATATATATATATATAATTTATATCTATTATCGTAAGTTATAAATTATATACTACTATATCTCGTATATATATCTATATATCATTCAAATCTTTATATACTCAGAATATACATTTTTAAACGATTATATATACACACAACACCAAAGTCATATTTATATAAATATTAATATATAAATATATATATATATTTTATTATATAATATTTATATATATGTATAATATATACTCATATATATTATATATACATATATATATGTATATATATATATCATATATATATATATATATATATACTATATTATTTCAGTTACAATAATATAATTATATAATATATATAAGCATATATATATATATATATAATATCATATATATATATACATATAAATATATATACAAATACACCCACACCACACACCACACCCCACACCCACAACTACCGCACCCAAACAACCACACACACACACCCCCACACACAACACACACCACACACCAACACAATAGTGTACATAATATCAGGAGTATCAGTGAGAGCGAGACATAGGGTTGAAAGACTATTTTCAGACTTTAGACTAATTTGGGTCCGCTAACTCTTCTGTCGGGATCTACCTTGAGTAAACTGAAGAACACTACCGATAATATTAACAAGTTGCTATCATTCTATTTTTATTAAGGGTGTTAGTTCTTTTCTCGCTACAGTCCTACCGATGTACGACGCGCTGGGTTGAAATAAGATCACACCGTTGAGGAATAGGTAGATTCATAATTACGAGCAGCGCACATAATATAGAGAGGGATTATCCTTACCGCTTATCGTGGAAAACAACAACAAAGACTCTGGTTCCAACATCTACGATGATATAAACTACAAAGTTAATTAAATAATATACTATTGGGCATGCACATTGCAGTTGAGGGAACGAGATACAAGACTTTATAATATTCATATTTAGTATATAGTGCTCATACCAACAACTAAAATAATTGTTAATGTAATGGTACTTTTTCTTTTATAGACTATATGACTCGTTCTCACAGTATCGTTTAGCAGCACTTACGAAATGTCATGCCTCGCCACAAAGGGTCTAGACGACACTAGACTCGTATGAATACACTATATCACACTTTACACATCACTCTTTGCTTTAACTATCTAAGCTTATATATGTTCTTAATTATCATTAATTATAGCTTCTAATATAGATCTGTACCATTGATCAGAAATCCTCTATAAAGTGCTATTTGAGAGCTGTCAGCTTGGCTGTTAGTTGCCTTCTACGTTTTAAACGAATTCCAGAACCATTCGCAAATGTAACATTTATCTATTTCAAGAAGCAGACTTTAATTGATACTCAATAAATTAAAATAATGACTAGCACTGTCCGATCTACACCACACGCAAGAGGTCTCATGTCTCAGTCACTTTTGTCCTTACTTGAGACAACATAATAGTCTGTTTTAGTCCAGGACATTCATACCTGTATTATGCGACGCGTACAGGATATGTCGGTCTATTCACTCTCGACGGTGAAAGAAGGGGTGGGAGTCACAGGTCCAAATAATTATCGGACACTTATTTATTCATCACATTGATCCATGTAAAGTCTCGAAATGATATGGTACACAATTGGGTGTCACTTTTTTTTTATTTTTTTTTTTTTTGTGTTAATGTTCCATGTACATAACTAGGTTTTAA
>NW_028234431.1:35034153-35035290 GCF_977035675.1 Penaeus japonicus | reverse complement strand
ATTTAAAGTTATGAGATAGGCGACTAAAAATTAAGATTAAAAGTATTTCCTAATCGTAATTCAATTTTTTAAATTGTTTCATCGTAGTGCATAAACGTAATTTCAGCTTAAATATTTTATCAAATATGTTTTTAAATTATTCAAATTTGTGTTTGTATTTAAGAATTTTCAAAGCACAAGAAAAGAGTCAACTATATAACAAAATGGAAATCGATATCAACTAAAAAAAAAAAAAAAACATAACAAATACTAAATGAATATCAAAAGATTTGATAATCAAAGAAATTCAGATTAAAATTCCACGTTCACCTGACACCGCACTGGTCTGTGGAAGGTGTATTTTTTTTTCTCTCTCTCTTTTTCCACCCTTAACTTTCCGAATGGCAAATCTAATCTAAAGGGAAATAGCGTTTGTATTTGGTTCGCTAGAATGTTTCAGAGCATTTTACTGCACTCTTCCTTAGGTGAGTTTATATATATATATATATATATATATATATATATATATATATATATATATATATATACACACATGTATATATAATTATATATATATAATATATATATATATATATATATATATATATACATATATATATATATATATAGATATTTATATATATTTATATATATATATACACTTCTAAAAGCAATATGTAATTTTATATATATGTATGTATATATGTGTATATACAAATATATGTGCGTGTGTGTATGTTTGTGCGAGTGTGTCTGCGTATGCTTATGCTTATACGCGTGTATATGTGTGTGTGTATGAGGAGACATATATATAAATAAAGAGAAAGAGAATCAGAGCTTTATAGATAGCTTTATGTATTTACGTATTCATCTGAAATATCCTTTGATGGATATTCCTCTACTATCAAATTAAATGTAACGAAACATCAAAAAGTCGTTCACACTTTAAAGAGTGTACTATGACTAAAGTGTTAAAACCTTCCATGGGCAACTTTCTTTTTAGCATTTTTGATGTTAGTTTCCTTGGGTAATTTAACGTTATTTTGGTATCCTTAAAACCCTGTATGTGATTTGAGTAACATTCATTATCGTTAAGATAATGTTATAGATGATTATTGATTTTTAGTATGAATTAGAGACAGATGGAAAAGAAGAAAA
>NW_028234431.1:35026653-35029153 GCF_977035675.1 Penaeus japonicus | reverse complement strand
TAGAGAATATCATATATATATAAATATATATATATAGTATAAATATATATACATAAAATACTAATACAATATATACATATAAAGACATATATATCCATATATGTAAATTATATAGGTAAATCTATATATAGTAAAATTATCTAATATATATATATATAATATAATGTATATAAAAATTATTAATGTCTGTATGTTATGTCTACCTAAATCATCATAATTAAATAACTATATATAAAAAAATATAAAAAATAATTATATATTATACATAAATATAAATACTCATGTATTCTATATGTTTATATACATATGCTACGAAATATATCATATATCTAAATAATATATATAATTCCATATATATATCTAATATATATATATAAATACACAAATATAATATATATGTATATATATAGCATATATATATATCTATATTAATATCATTAAGAATAAAAATAAACCTATAAATAAATATATATGTATATATCTACCTATAAATATAAGAACACACTACAGAACCACAAATAACTAAATAAAAATATATAATATATAAGTATCTCATAAAAAATAAATCAATATCTATATATGATTGTTTTTTGTGTGTGAGTTATTGTTTATGTGTTGTTTTTTGTGTGTGTGTGATGATATAGTTGATAGGAGTTGAGAAGTAAATTTCATCACCATCATCAAGCAACAGCTACAAGCACGAAGGAATAACCAAAATAATTCCAGTTTTGTTTTCATACTATGGTCATTGATGAGATAAACGAGCAGAAGACAACAATCTTAATTCTTAAGCAGGTGTCAGTTTTGAAATACGATATCAATATATACCCGTAGGAGACTGCCAATTACGGTGGAACTTCTGCATCGGAAACCAAAGGCTTGTATGACATGCTGGATTGGCTTGCATTGAGTTCGACGTACTGAAAATTTATACCAATTTTCGTCTTCGTTGTTTAATTATCAATTTTCCTTTTAATATTCATGGTCCCTCTTTCATCGAATGAGATTAAGGGAAACGAGGATACTGGTTTTGTTATATGCGATTAACGTGATTTTCATTCATTAACGACACGATTGGAGAAAAGTCAAGAGTGGAGTCGCTTTATGATTTTGTTTAAGAATTAGATACATGATTAGAAATGCCTTGTTGTGTTTCTAGATATAGAAGGAATTCATAGCATTTATAAAACGTAATATCGTAAATAGTTGGCCCATTAAGTATAAATTACAATACATTCCCTTATATAGCTGTCCTAGAAGAGGTCCGTAGCACTTTAATTCAAGAAGATAGTAAATATACAAATACCTTTATATAAAAAAATATACTTCTACAACAAATGTTGAGATACTCAATTGTAGAATATCATTTCAATTAGTACATTGCAATATCGTTATGCCACAATCAAGCAAACTTATAATTTAGGATGCAATATATTTAAACCTGGTCAAGTAGTATTCTTGGCACATCGGATAGTAAGAACATGTAAAGTATAACGTTATCTATGTTACGTATATACGGGTTAGAACTGAGGTTGGTTATAGAAATCCCTACAAGCGAAACTTTCTTCTATCCAAATTTGGCATATATATATATATATATATATATATATATAGTCTATATATATATATATATATAATATATATATTTTTTTTTTTTTTTTTTTTTTGTTTTTTTTTTTTTTTTTTTTTTTTTTTTAACATCGCCAAAATGTTTTATTCAGGATAAATTTTAGAAAAGAAAAAATAGTTTTTTATGTTGTATTTGATTTACAATCATTGCATTAAAACACATACATCTATTATCACGTTGATTATTCTCGGGCTTCGACACCAGACGCTTGAGCATAGAGGTCTACTCTCCCCACGCTATTGGCATCAACACTACCAGTCGAGATTGGGTAACAAAGCCAATAGAGTCGTTCTGTTTATTAATAGCCTTTTTTTTATTACTGAGTGAGTGGATCCAGCCGCCCTTTGACTATGAGTCTATGGGAAACTTGTTTTGGTAGCCGGGTTAATAGCGTTTTCGAAAATGCGATTTTAAAGGTGTCAAAATAGGTTTACTCACTTTCATCAAAAAAGAAACATTTCTTAAACGTGGGAAAACCACATTCCAAGTTGCTGAAAAATACGTAATTAACTTTCGAATCATCACAATCAGGCCCTCTGGCTAAAGGATCAATTTGCAACTTACAATAATCTTCCATTCCTTGCTGATATTGTTAATAGCCTTTGGTCTTTTTTATTATCTTAACTTTACTTTAAAGTTGACCTCTATATAAGTTATTGAATTATGAAAATCTCTGTTCTGTTGGTCAAATTTTCTCATTCGATTTTCCTTTGCAAGTGAATACGGCTTTCACATTTCAAGGGAATTCCAATGCAACATTGACAGTATCTCTAATTGGTTCTCTAGCTATTTCACCTCCACCTTTTGTCCTTCTCTCATGTGTAATATGCGGCAATTTCTATTTTCATTTTAAACACTAGTATCACGACC
>NW_028234431.1:35011419-35016225 GCF_977035675.1 Penaeus japonicus | reverse complement strand
TCGGAAGTATTGCATTGCGTGAACTGATAATTATGGTTATGTAACTGTATCACATGAGGGTCCTCTGCCGCCATGGTACGAAAACGTCTGGCAGCGTGGGATACAACCCCACGCCTCCAAGAACTGGTGCCTTAAACCAGCGCCTTATACCGCTCGCCACGCTCCTGTGGGAGATGCCTGGTAAGAGATTATGTTAAACACATTCAAGAGCCATGGAGGAAATCCAACGGCTTATAAGGTGGATTATTTGCCAAACTCGTCGCTACATGCTTGTTTGGCATTGTAGTATAAAAGTTCACTGGTATTGGGTTAATGTGACAAAATTGTTGTAGTAAAAATTACTAAAATAACTGGAGTTTATTCTAATGAGAAGAAACTGAAGAGTGAAGTCAGATGTACGGTAGCCAAGATTAAATACCACAAGTAAAAACATATTGAATTACTAACTAAGCCTTATTGTTGGAGACTGCATCCAACACACACACACACACACACAACACAATATCTTATAATATGTATATATAAATATATATATGTATGTAAATATATTTATATATATATGGTATACTATATCGTTATATATAAATTACATATATATTTATATATCAGTATATCTTATACATACATACATATATATATATACCTATATATATATATATATATCTTATTATTATATATATATTATAATAGATATATATGCATCTTCTCTCTCTCTCTCTCATTCGCTCTCCTCTCTCTCTCTCTCTCTCTCTCGCTCCTATAATATATATATATATATATATATATATATACATATACATATACATACATACATATATACACACGCACACACACACACACACACACATGCACACACACACACACACACTCACACTCACTCACACTCACACTCACACTCACACACACACACACACACACACACACACATATATATATTGTCACCAAAAGAGCAAGTAGTGAATATTGTATAGTAGCGTGTGGCTTTACAAGGACGTCGCGTCGGGGGGGGGGGGGACGTCGTGGTGAAGCAGGGCGGGGTATTAGACGTGGCGAATGTTAGGAGGAGTTCAATGTCGGTGGCGAGACAGAGAGTGAGAGCGAGAGGTTAAGTCATGTATACTTGACCTCGGGTGGCCTCCAGGACAAGAAAAGAATTGCGACCTATGGGATAACGTGGGAGAGTGCCTATTCCCCCACGAGGTAATCAGAATTTTGACTTTTTCCGAGCTTGAAAGTCTAAGGCATTCTAACCCACAACACACACAAACACACACATTATTTATAATACTACGAACAGTATTAATTTGGGTAACACGACTGTGAAGTAGGGAGATCCTAGTTTTTGTTCTTTTCTCATACTTTGGCAGTCATTGGGCAACCGAGTATTTCTTATAGCTGTGTTCTACAGAACTTCAAGAGTTTGGGCATTTAGAGGTAACTGACTAAGAACCGGACTCAAATATGTCAATACGACCGAACTAAGGTAATATACAGTAATCCTCAGACTCTGAGGGAGCACCAATATATCTGGTTACATATGTACTGGCAATCGTCGATATGTTTCCAAGCAACGTTCTTTGAAATCTTAATAATTTTTCTGGTGAAACGAGATTGCGTGACATGGGACAATCTCAATAACACCAAGATACCTGTAAGGAGTCACCTTCGAATAACCTTCCACCTAAGCTGGGTATATAAGGCATGCGAGGTCTGTATATATGTTTAGTTTTGATGGGGTGGATTATGAGGCCCGAGAATCACACCTTGTGCTGAATCTCCTGAGTACATAATCTCCCCCATCAAAAGACTTTGAGAGGAAATATCATCCGCATATATATGATTATTAAATAGGGTCTTCCAAACTTCTTGTTCAGTTGGAGTGCATAAGTATGTAAATAGTGTAGGGGACCAATACTCCCCCGTGTGGGTACCTACCCTTGTTTATTTCGAAACCCAAAAGTACCTTGGTACCAGACTTTAAACTTTTCCTTGTAGATAAATATCCTTTGTCCATAGCAAGTAGCTTTCCCCTAACCCCAAGAGAGTTAATTTACGAGAATGCTTTGAAAGCTGTTCAAAAGCACCTTTAAAATCTATGAAAGACTGCTTTGCTTCCATTTAGGTACTGTGCTAAACACATTTGTGTTTACAATCCCTTTCTGGAATCCAAAGAAAGATGGATAAATTTGTCCTTTGTCTGATTAAAGGAAGACGATAGAGAAGATTCATCCACAGGCTTTGTGTGACAGAATATTAAGCGATTGTCGAAATCCGCTGGCCGTCCCTGGTTTGGGATGGGGATGATGTTCCTGATTCCAGGAGGTAAGACAGAGTGCCCGTACATACGTTAAGTTGAAGAGACTAAAGAGGATTTCTTCCCTTTGCTGACCTTATGCAAGGAGTCAATAATGCCAAATGTAATGCCATCATCCTCAGTTGCAGTTGATTTGCCAGTTTTAATTGCTGCAAGAAGTTCGTCAGTTGTAAATGGTAAGTCAGCTCTCATCTATAATTGACATGATAAGTAAATTTCATGTTTTGTGTTTTTAAGTTGGAAGAGCACCTGCGTATGGATAATGGACATTATCAAGAGAAGAACCCTCACACCATTTTGTTGAGAATAGATTAACCTACTGTTTCTGGATGAGGATGAGGTTCCCTTCCCACACATGACTCCATGTGGGAGTCCCGTAGAGTCATTGAATTCTACTGCAGAAACAAACTGCTCGTCTCTTCGCTCTGAGTAATTATTTCGTTCAGCTTTTTTACTAAAGACAACAAGGTCCTTAGCTAAGTAGGATGCTACCTAAATATTTAAGCTATCTTACAGTTTAATCAATATGATTTTTTAAGAAGCATAATCCTCGGAATCTTATGTTTAGATGTCGTGCACGTTGACTCCAGGTTGAGACTATGCATGATGTTTTTTTGGTGAAGTTGATTAATATTGGTCAACTTGTGTGACTGAATGTTTTATAAAATGATTAGATTTATAGGAGCGAAAGTCCTCATATCAACAGGCAATCCTTTCAATCAATGAATTGGTCATGAAGTAATTAGTGTGAATATGATATCGAAAATCGGTGGCTAGGTTGGGTCTCTTTTTTTACATAATGGTAGGGTTATACTTAATGCCCAGTGATCGCTAAGTAAAATGGGATATCTTTGTAGGTATGTAAATTATCTGATTGCACAAGGAACTAATTTGCCTCCTAGATAATGTTGTCTTTATAAGAAACAATAGAACCTACAATGTCCTTTGTGTTTTTGAATGGTGGCTACCTTCAGAGCCAAGTAGGAGGGCGACCATTAAAATCTCCACATAAAACAGTATAATTATCTATCATATTGTCTGAAGTTTTAGCACCTCTTCACTATCATGAGGGTTATATACAATAACAATAATTATAGTGTTTGGCCATCGAGATTTCCATCACATGAGCACATTGTCATCGATCACTTTTGGATGGTATGGAGTCGTAATATATTGCCAATCCTCTTGTATAGGATAAGTTATATTAATTTTTCATATTAGTGTATCCTGCAATTTTTGCATAGCGAGCACATAGTTAATGACTTCTATGAAGGCAACATACATCAACATCCACATGTGAAGAACTGAAAGAGAGTTGCCTTGCGTTCTGCAAACTGAGTATTCTTCCAAGTTAATACCTTCAAATAATTACTTTGGAGGCATCAGTCGTTATTTGACATATCCAGTCCATTAGCGGATGCAAACGACTGCGGTGTGGGCTTAGTCGCTTCAGGAGGGTGGTAAATAGCCTTTCCTGGAATTTAGTTGTTCGAAACCATTTTGTTTGCTGCATCAAAACCATCATCTGGCCTCTCTGGTTCATCATCATTCCACCTCTTAAGCAGCATGTGCAACATTTCCTTTATTTCGCTGTTGACTCCTTTATCATGTTGCAACGAGGGGTGCTAGGGCTGGAGTTGGAACCGGAGCTTAGACTGAGGTGGGCACTGGGAGTTGCGTAGGGCTCTATTTGTGTTACAGAGCTGTTGCACTCAGTTTGTGTTGGTGCTGTGGATGGTGCCTGGGCTTTATATGAAGGATTACCATATCTTTTTGGAAGAGGTGGGAAGTCCCTTACATCAGTAAGACAAGGAGATTGGGTGCGTTCCTGGCATGGAGGACTGCTTTGCTTCCTTCTGATATTTGTTTTTCTTACCCTTTTCTTGCGGTTTGTTGCCGAGTGCAAGCCGTGCCCCCGTGGTTCCCCACTTGAGCATTTGAGTAAAACGGGAGTGAGGACTTGAAACAGCAAACCAAAAGGGTCCAGTACCTTCACCAGTTGACTGATTTGGGGATTATCTTCCCTCGTAGGTTAATGGTAACACGCTGGGCCATCTTCCCATTTATTTTTTAAAAGCCCTTGCATTTAGAATATTGCATTGTGTGTCATATTACGGTCTTTCGATTTCTTTGACGTCGAACACGATGAGGTTTGTGCATTGTCCTTATCCATAGACTTTTGCTTTAGTCAAAGATTTCTCCCATTGGCTCAACGTTGTTAATTTACATGCAAGAATTGTTTCGTTCTTACAGCGAAACAAGACAATGTTTCGGTCAATTGTTCAGTTCTATATGATCCTTTGATTGTATTGTACAGGATCTACTTTGAGACCTGGCATATCTAGCGATACTTCTCTCCGAGTTTCGAAGTTTACACTCTTTTTTTGAATGAACAAATGCCCGGGGAAATAAAGTTTTACAGAAGAGTCGTACATGTAATTTATCTTCCATTTTGCCATTTTCTCACTCTTTCTTATGTTTTCCGCGGTAGC